>NW_025999894.1:3535518-3580059 GCF_001458135.2 Marmota marmota marmota | reverse complement strand
CACATCCCCACCCTTTTTTTTTTTTTTTGTATTTTATTTAGAGACAGGATCTCACTGAGTTGCTTAGGGCCTCACTAAGTTGCTGAGGCTGGCTTTGAACTTGCAATCCTCCTGCCTGAGGATTTCCAGCCACTGGGATTACACGCCTGAGCCAGGGTGTCTGACCCACAAGGTGAATTTTACTAATGCTCCATTTACAGTTTTTTTGTTTTGTGTTTTTGCTTTTGTACTGGAGATTGCACCCTGGGACACTTAACCACTGTGCCACATCTCCATCCCCTTTTTACTTTTATTTTGAGACAGCATCATGCTAAATTGCTTAGGGTCTCACTAAGTTGCTGAGGCTGGCCTTGAACTTGTGATCTTTTTACCTCAGGTTCCTGGGTCACTGAGATAATAGGCACACATCACCATGCCCAGCTCCATTTATACTCTTGAAGAAAAGGTCTCAGTGCCAACCAGAAAGTTGTCCACATCCACACAGCCAGCAAGGGACCCACCTGGAATTTGAATCCGCTTCTGTTTGATTTAACCATGATCCTCCTACCAAAGTATGTCATGCATCAGAGAAAAAAAGAAACACCAAACAATTGTTCTCCCTCATCCCAAATGAGTTCAACACACGCCTCTGTTCTAGTACTGAGAGTATGGCTCCAGGTCTCCTGGGTAGTTTGCAGATCCGTGGGGGCCACCAGCACATCCTAAGCCATCGGGGTTCTCCAGGTTTACTAGCAGCAGTTTAAGTGGATTGTGAAAGGTCATTTTGGGATGATGAACCTGCTTTGCCCAGGATTCTTCCACTCACTGGAACATGTTGAGCCGTTTGAGAATAACACGTTACCATAACATAAAGCAGTTAAACACTTTGGGAAGTGGCTTTAATTCAATGCCCACTTGGTACTTTGTGCAAGATTCTGCTGTCTTATGTGCAGTTTGATTTTTTTCCTTGGTTTGGCGGCTCACTCTAAGCCTGATATGTGTGTGTCCGTAGAATTTTTACTCTCAAAGCCCATTTTACTGACCTCTGATACTTCACACAATAGAGAGGAAGTAAGATTTCAGTGTTTTGGTAAGAATGTTCATTTGAATAGGGAATAACTTGTATACCTTCTACCGAATGATTGCATAATTCCTCCTTTTACACTTTGTTTTGATTTTTGATTTAGGTCCATGATAAAATTAAACAATGAGATGAAGGATTCTCAGCTGGCAATAATACTAATAGCTTGTTGTTGTTTTTTTATTAGCACTCATTATGTGCCAGGGGGTTTTTTTGTGGTAAATATTTTCTTGCTTAATTTTTATAGCAGTTATGAAGTGAGTACCATTATTTTTCTTACTTCAAAGCTGAGGAAACTTAGGCATAGAAAAGTTAATTGCCCAAAGTTATAGAGTGAGAAAATACTGAAATAATAGTATTCAAACTAAGAATGTTGTTTCTTGAGCCTGCACCCTACCCTTAGTTGCAGCTTCATATAATAAGAACAGCTGTAAATAAGGAGAGTAAGGATCAGAGACTCCAACTAAGTTGATCCAGGTTGCACAGGTAGTAAGACAAGCACTTGTTGCCAGTCCAGGTCTGTGCGACTATTTCAGGTTGGATGGCTTCTCCTGCTGTTCCCGTCTCAAGAAGGAACAGCATGAACTTCATGGAAGGAAAATGCTGCTGCCCATTGTATTGGTTTATTCCCTAAGGCTGGCCCTGTCTGAGAACTCATCCCTTGCTTCCAAGGTGAGAGGCTGGGAGGCGTGGACCAGTACACAGGGGTGTGCTGTGCTGTACATGAGCATTTCCCTGAAAAGGTCTGAGCTGGGGTTTTTTGTTTTGCTTTACTTAATTCCATCTGTTTCATCTGCCTTTTGAAGACTATCCTCATTCATCATGGCCTTACTATTTGTTTTCCATATTTCTTTCTCTTGGCCCAATCTCTCTAAATAATTAATGACTGATGAATAGAGTAGCACTCCTAGAAAATGTTGGGTTTCTATTCAGCAAAGGGTTTTGACGGGATCACATTTTCCATTGAATGATTATAACATGACAATATTTCAACCTTGGGAAGCATCCGGAGTGCTGGTGCCCTGGGGTGATGCAAAGAGCCCTGGTCACTGGTGATCCAGTGTCCTCCCTCGGCTGTGCCTTCCATGTCCATGTCTCTTTGGGCAGATTAACTTCCCAGAGTCGTAGGTTTCCTCCAATGCAAAATGGGATCTGATTAAATGAGCTGATGTCCTAAAAACCTTTTGGTTCTGGAATTGGCTGCTGACAGGGCCTAACTCTGTCTTTCCCTCCCACCCCTGTGGCCAGCCTCCCTTCCCCAGGCAAACTAATGTCAGAAAGAATCAACCAGCAGCACAGTAACTAATTGATCTCCGACATGTGCTTCTAATTCTCATAAAGGGCATTTGACCACAGTGAGCATTGCATGTGCTTGAAGTATTTTATGTGGAAATTTGAAGGTTTCTGATAACTTTCTGTGAAGATGTTTTCACAGTGACTAAACCTCTTGGGGCTCTTTCTGTCTCAAGTTCAAGTTACTTAGATAGTGATTAAGGCTGTTTTATAGGCCCCTGTGGTAAATGATAACAGTAGAGAAAAAAGCATTCTTTAGCTCTGTAATTTAGCAGGATAGTATTTGGGTTTTCATCCACCGGGTTTGCTCAAATACTTTGAATAATTAACCTGCTCTCTCTGCAGCCTGAGGAGTCTCCGAAGTTTCCATCCAGGGCAGTGATGAGTGATCACCCTGCACAAATGGCCTTATTTATTTAGAAGACTCTTTATCTCTGTCCAGCTGCTTTTTCTTGGGCTGACAGACAGGAGACCCAGTATCCGTTCACTTTACAATATTTATAAAATAGAATAAATCAATGAGACCAAAGAGCAAAAGGCAATTGTTTATTTTATTTTCCTTATTAGGGCCCCTGCAACTGAGAGAGAGCCTATTGAACATCAGCACCTTCAGGGGAGTTGAAATGAGTCTTCGGATTCTGCATAAAGGATTCTAAACTGCAGGCAAGGACATTCCCAAGGACAGGCAGCCAGGAGAGGAGGAGGAGGAGGCAAGAGGCAGCCTGTACTTCAAAGACTCTCATGACCTAACCAAGAGGTCCTAGGAGGAACGTCTTAAGTCACTTTATAAACCAGCAGCAGTGACAGAAGCCCTTGGGAAGGTAAAGTTTTTCCTCCAGAAGCAAAAGTTCCAGAGCAGCGCAGGCCAGAGATGGTGTCCCTTGAGGCCACATTGCCATTACGTCTTTTTTTAGAAAAATGCCCTGTCAAGGGCTGTGCTTGCTTTCTGGCCCCAGTTTTATCCAAACTAAGTCTCAGAGGCTCATTTTTGTTTTCAGAGATCTCAGATCCTGGAGCATCTTGGCACAGAATTTGCCAAGAGCGTCCCTTCAGCTCACTCTGTGCTGGGGCCTCCCCAGTTACATTTTGTGGGGGGTGCTCAGTTTTTATTGTCTTATTTTCTTCATGGAATGGGTCATCCTGCTCCTTTAAAAATGACAGTGAGAGAGCAGGAGCCACACTGATTTTTAAGGTGGAGGCGAGACAGGGCTTTGCAATTCATAGAGCTTCACCAGGCGTGGAGGCCTGGTATCTACGCAGCAGTGACACTTACCTTAAAAAACACTGGGCTTGGGTTGGGGCTGGGGCTCAGTGGCAGAGTATTTGCCTAGCAATGTGTGAGGCACTAGGTTTGAGCCTTAGCACCACATATAAATAAGCAAATAGAATAAAGTCATTCTGTCCATCTACAACCACACACACAAAAAAATTAAACAAAACAAAACAATACTGGATTTGGCAATGTTCCCTGTAAGGGGTTTGTGACAGCAGTGTGCATGGCTGCAATGGATGTGGCTTGCAGGACATTTTAAACTGAGTGGAATTTGGTGCCTAATCATTTAAAAATTGGCCGAGAGAATCTTTCATACACCTGATACCCCTCGTTTTCGGTGATGAATTCTGCTCCTTCACATGATGAAGTATAACATTAGAGAAGCACGTGAAGCATGTGAAGCAGGGTTTATTTAAAAAGGGGTAACACAGGTTTCTCCAGGGAGGGAGAAGGGGGCCATAGCTGGTATCCTGGTATCCCAAGAAGCAAGGCCTTCTGCCTTTTTAAATATATCTTAGGCTTCCTTTGTTCTCCTGCTCTCTTCTCCTTATCTCTTTCCTTCCTGGTCCTGACCAGGCCCAGGAGATGCTCCATGGGATGGCCAAAAGGTGAGAGGCAGATGGGTGGGGGGAAGGGCCTGGTTGGGAGGATGGAGCAGCCCTGGAGGAGGGAGCAGCCCAGGACACATTAATTAACAACTTTAGAACTCTCTGTAGGGAGGAGCAATTCCTGGGCAACAGGTTGGAGCCAGGCTGTTATCTTGATAGGGTGGAGGAAGGGCTCTGAAGGCATTTCAATCCCTTCAGGGGACAGTCTCCAACTTCCAGGACTCACTCAAATTGGCCTCCTAGATCTGATCTGACTCAATTTACCTATCTATACTGACTGTCTGTCTAATTCTGCCTTCATACCTATCCAAACCCCAACTCGGAAGTCAGAAGAACAAGTAGGGGTGCAGGGTCCTTGTATGTATGATCCTCCCCTCGAACACTCAAAATGGAAGCCGCTTGGTCTCTCTGGGGTCTGCCGAGGCCGCATGAGCAGAGTCTTCTGTGCAGTTTGCTTCTGGCCCCTTCCCACCCCATCCAGCTGTGTGGTGCTTGCCTTGCCCCTGCCAGGCCTCCAGGATCTCAGAGTGTCCGACCAAGTGAAAGTCCCACTGCAGCTGGGAATGTCTGCATTGCTGCTCTGGGGAAGAAAAAGAAAAAGGGCATCTCCACTGCAGGCCCTGCCACCAGGTCCCTTGGCCACCAGACTCAGAGGGATCTCCAGGCCCAGACCAAGTCCCTTGTGTTTGTTTTACACTAATAATGGCATTTCCTCGGCTCCCCAGAAAACATGCCCTTTCCACAGCGACTGGCTCCATCAAACATCATGCACAGTTGGATTTGGACTCTACATTGCTTTTTTCTCTTACCTGTCTTGTTTTCTTTTTTTTTTTTTAATTGTAAAAATATATAATTTATTTTAGTAAGTTTATGCTATTATATATTTTTGATAAAGCATTTTTATCTGTTTAAAAATACATTCTTTAGCACATTATAGTTATACATAATATTGAGGTTCATTTTTTTTTCATCTACTGGAATTTATTCATATATTCATAATTCCCTTTGCACCTATGGCTTACTTACTCTGTCAGAGATCATAACTATTTGCACTCATGCAAAGGAAGTCTGGAGATATGGGATCTAGGGGTGCAATCTCTCTCTTGTCTTCCCATTTTTCCTTGAAGGAGGTATCCTTGATTTGCCTCATCACAATATGGCGGCAAGGGCATCAGCCATCAAGTCTGAGGTCCACAGAGAGTGTAAGGGTGTATGTCAGCTAATTCAGCCCCTATAAAAAAAGAGCTTTCAAAAAGGCTACCCTGGGGAGATCTCTGCTGAGATTATATAGCTCAGAACAGTGCCATATAACTCCCCTGCCCCATGTACTGCAATTTTTTGTTAACCTGAGCACATTGTTGTTCCAATTAGCAATTTGTTAGGAAGAAGCTTAGAATTGGGCATTTGAAGAAATGAGACTTAAAATGTCACCTCACTATTTTGTGGTGGAGACTAAGCCTATCTGTTTCAAGCATATCAGTGTTTGATGGAGTGGTAGCACATGAAAATAGGAGTTCCTTCTGTCTCTCTGGGTTTATTTCCCCCTCAGGGCATTGTTCACAGACTGAGCACACCCTGGAACAATACCTGATACCACGATTTGTTCTCCATCTAATTAACTCCAATGCACCGTTTCATTTTTAGGGAGAAGATGGATGGCATCAGAAAAAATATTCAACCTACTTATCATCAATGGAGCATTTAAAACCAGAACAGCCATTTTGCACAGAACCTTTTTTTAACACTCACAGAAGCAACTAATTGTTATTTCAGACATAGCTGTCCACAAGCTGTTTAAAAAAAACATGAAAATGGTTGACGGTACTGCCTATGTTATCATTATATAAGACAGCATTCTTTTAATCACCAAATAGAGTTTGCACTACAGAGAATAAACTATCTGCACATTCATTTAGCATTATTTTAAGATCTTTATTATTAACATTGGGGAGTTTCCAAGTGTGTTAGAAATCAACACAGAAAATTAGAGACAATTCTCGCACATCACTGCAGATTTTACATTCTCTTCCATTTGAGCATTTGGTTGTAGAGGCACACAGCACAAAAGAATGTATTTAACTGAATGTCAATACCCCTGATCTGATATTATCCAGGCAAACATCATCCAGAAGCAAAATGGGGAAAGAAATCTAGACCTGGGGAAAGTAAACTAAAAAAAAAAGTGAGGAGTGCTTTCTGATTATTGTCCTGATTATTCTTTTTCTACCTTGGAGATTGTAATACTCTAATTTTGTCAAATAATTGCTGCTATAAAATCCAAATTTTCCATGTGTGAGTGTGTGTGATTTTAAAAAAATGGAATTTGCATTCCTGAAGCAAGACAGAAAAAAAATGTGCAAAATGTACATCACTTAGATCTCTGATTGTTAAGGTCCAGGAGAGTTTTGCAACTTATGACCTAAGCAAATTTTTTATTTCACAAGTCAACGGGAATGACAGATTTTTCATGTGTTCATTTAAAAAGTAACTTGCTTCCGGGCAGTAGAAAGAGGGGAAAGAAGCAATGAAGGAGAGAAGCCAGTCAGGAAGGGAAGAGAGAAAGAAAGAAAAATGTGGGGACAGAGAGAAAGAGAGAGAGAGAGAGAAAGAGAGAGAGAGAGAGAGAGAGAGTGATTTTCCAGAAAGAAAACAGAAACTGTGTGTATGTCTATAGAGATGTATATTTAAATAAAATAAACAAATAAAATCTGTGGCATACACTTATTGCCAGAGCAGTAACAACAGAAAACACACACACACACACACACACAAATAATTTCAAATGTAGCTAATTATGCCTCAATTGATAATTCTGAAATTGATTCTTCCCTCAAAGGTGATTGAATTTATGCCTAAAGTAATCATAATTTGATAGCTATTAACCTAGAAACAGAGTATAGAAATTTATCCCATGTTCTAAAATGTAACTAGTCCCCTAACATTTAGATTCTTCATTTAATATATATTAAAATTGCCTTGTTTGTATTATATTTCACAAAATCATCCATATGAATGCTTGCTCCAAGTTCAACAAAAAGATTTTATTTTCAATTTCGAACTAGAGGCATTTATGTCTTATAAGGTGACCAAGATGTTTCTGGGCACAAATGAATACATCCTGCTCTCCTCACCTGCTCCAAGGAGCAGGGAGTGGTGGGGAGGGAGGCTTCTATTCCTTGCATAGCAGCCCATACTGCAGGCTTTCAGGTCAGAGGCCAAGTTCTCTCTCAAAGGGTCTGAGGATGTCCACAACTGTCTTTGAGAGAGTGATACTGCTCTAAATGACAATGTCAATGTTTCTTCTGCCACAGGGTTAGTTAGCTCCAGAGCTCATTAGTTACCCAGGCAAGCGGCAGTGGGAAAAGTCCCAGAATTGGTGCACTGTCCAGTTTTTTTACAGCCCCTGTCTCTGCCTGCTGATACTGAGACACCGTGAGAGGCAGATTCGATGACTCTGTCTGGCCAATGATTTCACATTTATGTATCTCAATATGACGGTACTCAAGGCATGGCTTATAAGTCTTGGTTAGACGACAGGATGCTTTTTACAAGAAAGCACTCTCCGGTTATCATTTTCTATAGATTAAAAAACGTACTTGTTCTAGTTTTCCTGTCTTCCAGTCTTTCCTGATTTTAGCACCTTGCCTTTATTCCCCATTACTGAAAATTGTTCCTCCAATTGAAGATACAAGTAAATGAGATCATGAGAGGAGACGAAACTTACTCCTCTAGTCTTCATAATAGATTTCTAAACCAAATTGCTAGCAAAAAAAATAAAATAAATTTTGATGACATAAAGCTATGGAATGTATATATTATTTTTTATGAGTTTAACCTACTCTACTTACTACCATCACCAGAACACAGCTGTAACATTTTTCAAAGCCATGATTACAACTACTTGCCTTAGGTGATTGGCTGAAGATAGATCGAGCAGGAGCCCCGCTTATGTGCGGGATTACATCTGGGACTCTATGGAGACTCGATTTAGAGTCAGGAGAGCTTTCCGATAAGGAGCTTCCTTACACTCCTCCTCGACAGAGGTGGTGGTCCCCTCCGGGTTTTCACAGCTGCTGACGATGGCAACTGCACTAAAGGACCTTCTTCCGACACTGGTGTCTGAGGTACAGGATTCTCGGACGGGTGATGACTTTCCCATGTTGGGTAGCTGCTGGTCTTTCCAGTCCAGCTGTTTGGCACTGCAAAAGGGGGCATACACTTCCACACTTCCCTCAAACTGCAAGCAATTTACTTTGTAATACTTCCTCTTCACCTCCAAGACATCATTAAACCTGTGGCCCCAGAGGATTTCTCGGGGCACATAGGAGCTCCTCGATTGGTGAGAGGTCCCAGTAGAATCACCAGTGTAGATAAAGGTCACCAAGATCTCAAAGTTGTCTTTGGCCACTGCTTTGCGATCGAGGGCATACAGGGGACTCTCATGGTCAATCTCGTGAACGATGGTTACTGGGGTCACTAGAATGATCTGGTCATTGACTAACTTGAGGTCTTTAAATGCCATTGTCATCCGCCCTTCGCTGTCTTCTGCATAGCGGAGAAGCTGGGCTCTCACTGTCCCTTCTACCACGTGGTTTGGTCGGAAATCACCAATGCGCCACATGAGGCAAAGCTTCCCATCCCTCATGCCTATCAGAGCAAAATAGCTGAATCGGATGGTCTGGGCTCTCTTTCGGGCAGTTGCCATTTTGGCCAGGGCAGCTCCAATGATGAAGGTGTTGATGATGCAGCTTAAGATGGACTGCAGGATCACCGTGAGCACTGCCACCGAGCACTCCTCGGTGACACAACGGTAACCGTACCCTATGGTGGTCTGGGTCTCCAGGGAGAATAAAAATGCCCCCGTGAAAGAGTGAACATTGTCGACACAAGGTGTGACGTCTGGGTCATTGAGCAGGTCTCCATGATGAAAGGCGATCAGCCAAAAGACGGAGCCAAAGATCAACCAGGAGAGAATGTAAGACAAAGAAAAGATCACAAACATGTGGCGCCATTTGGTGTCCACCAGAGTGGTGAAAATGTCCACCATGTAACTCCCCCATTCCCCAAAAATGTGCTTGAAGTACACATTGCAGTTGCCGTCTTTGTGCAAGAGACGCCGTCTGGCCCTCCTCTTCTCAGCTATGATGTGCTCTGGCGGGTAGCCTGGGTATTTGGAGTCCACGTTTACAATTCGATAGCTGCTGCTGTAATAGCTCATTCTCTGTTGTGTCTTTAGAGCATTCAGTTGAGTTCTGTAGCAGTAATCGTTCTAGGTGTGTTAATGGTTCTTGATTTTTTTTCAGTTAAGATCTAAAAATAAATAAATAAGAAAATTAAACCCACTGAACTTTTAGCTTTGGATTTCTACCTTCATAGCCATTGGACAAATCTGCAGCAATTATCTGCCATCTGAAATAGCTACGACTTCGTTTGAACCATAGAGACACTCAGTATTGATTTCTCGTTTCAGTTTAGAATTCAATAGAGTCGTGATAGCAACAAAATATGCAATTAGAGAAAATAACATTTTTTTCAATATGCGGAAAGCTTGAGTAAACACCATGATTATACCAAATGATACCTCACTACTCTTTCAGACCTGAGGATAGAAAACATTTGCTTTTGTTTTTGTAGATTCTTCTTGCATGAGGGCATCTAGAAAATAAACTAATTCATAATAGACAAAGGTAAACTATAATTTGGTTATTTGTCCAGCAGTCTTATAAGTGTTCCCAGTGCTGAATCCATACGGTTTTCCTTGGAGAACAACACAAGAAAGAGTTTCTACCTCCACTTAATGGAACTTACGTGCTGGTTGCTAATAAGTGGTCCTCACCTCCACTGCCTGCTGCTTTGTCTCTCTTCCCACACACACTTCTCTTCCTTGTGTGCTTCCCAGGATACAGCAGAACCCCGGAGCATCTACTGCAGATTAAACACCTTCCCCCTAGCTCCACCCTTAGTCTTAACTGGAAAATACTTTTTCTTACCCTAGAGGAGTTAAAACCACTCCCAGGTAAGCTTTCGGTAAGGTGTAGAGTTGCTTCTGCCTTTGTCTCATAACATCCATCCTTTCTTTCATTCTTTTATCCACCCCCCCCCCAGACATTGGCAGCTCGTCTCTTTCCCTCTGAATAGAAACCTAAAATTTGCCAAAGTTGCTAATCTTGTTCTCTCTTAAAGGGAGCCTACTGCCACACAGTTGGATCCTTCTCTCTAGCTCTTCATTGGTTTTCCGATGCCTTCACAACCAACCCCAGGCAAAGTATCATTGTTCTCCCTTTAAGCTCAGTTGTGAAAAAGTTAAAGCACAACATATAGTTTTCAGTGTCCTTGATATAGACCAATGGATTTCCCAGATCAAGTTTGAAAGTAAACTCTAAAAATACAAAGTCAAAAATCCTCTTTAGTCACTTCTGTATGAAAATAAAACAGAGAACTAACTGCGGACCATTTTAATGATTTAGTGATTATTAAGAATGTGTGTTCTGCATACTCCACTTATGCTAGATGGAAGAAAGGGAGTGCAGGAAGGGAGATTATACAAGAGGATCCTGCCATTCGGCTGCATAGAAAATGCAGTAAGAATAAATACTGTCCCTGACACTAAGATCCCCTGCTACCAACCAGGGAAAAGAGTCACTAAATACTCACTCAACACCCGTCTTCCCTGAAAAAGGGAAGAAAGAGTTAACTACTCCCACTGAAATTGAATCATTGTCCTCTTTCTGCTAGGGATCAGGCCCACTTACAATGAACTCTTTGTTTAGTGGACCACTTAGGAGGAGGCACTCAGCTCACCGCCCCAAAACACTGTTAGGCTCCAGTGGATTTCTCTGTCCACCTGCCTGCCTCTCAGCCTGATCTGTTCTGAGTAGCTATGTCCTCTTGCTGGTCAGCACTGACAGCACGGTTTTGGGAGGATGATTCTATAACTTCAGAACATGGCCTGGGGCTGCCAAAATGCTTTCTGGAATACAGAACGTAAAATAGTGCCATAAACTTTGTCTGTAGCATAAACAAATAGAAAATTTGCCAAATTTTAGTTGCTTTAACAATCACCATCCATTGACCCTTGGAGATTCCTGTCTCATTCGCCATTAAATGACACTACAAATAGAAGTCACTATGGGATTCAATCTCTGCTCCTACTTGATCCAGGATGCCTGAGAATGGGATGAATTAGAATCAGAGGCCCATATGATTTCAAATTAAAAAGCAGATGTGGAAATAGGATTTTTGTTTTTATTACATGCTCCTACCCTGATTCCTTAAAGAAAACTGCATGTATCATGGGAGGCTGAAAGTTAGAAAGCATAGTTCATAAATTAAGAGCTACTGTGTAACTCTGCTCTTTCATGTTGCCAAAAGAGAAAAACACTTTTTATTTGAAATGGCATTTGGTTGGCATCCTTGTGAATTCCAGGGGTGCCAGCAACTGTTCTAAACAAGCCACTTTTAAAACACCTTCCAAAACACGCTAATGGGTGCATGAATTTTCAATTAATTCAAGTTACCAGCGAGCAAATTCAATTATGTGGAAAATTTGTTGCTGAACAATGGAACAATTTTAGAAGTACAAGTTACAACTGTGAGAATTATGTGCCATCTTCTGATGTGGTTCATTATTGGGATCATTCATTGCAACTGATCTGGAGACAAGCTTTCAGATTCTACTAAGGTCCATAAACTGTATTCATTTATTCTTTGACTCTCTCTGATCATGGAATTGATGCATTTCTTATGACAAATGTCTTCAAGCTAAATGGAAGATGATAGCCAAATAAATCATATTACCTATTTCTCAGTGTACACTATGAGGAAAGAAGTTTATGGAGGCCCTTTGGTTAAAACAGCTAAACAAAATAAACATTAGCTAACCTCTTGGTTAGTACATTGTGTTAATATGAACAACTGCTTGCCATCAACTAGCAAAGGAGAGCACCAATGGATTGACTGGAATTCCATATTTAACATTGTGTTTCTTAGAATTAAACCCCAGCCTTATATTTGCCTAATTGTTTGCATAATCATCTTGATGCCTTCAGTTCCATCATGAAAAAGCATTTGCAATCTCCCTACTTCCGTATTTAATTTTGCATGTTGCTGTCTAGAAAGTGATGGTGACTATTTTATTGGGTTTAAAATTCCTTCTTTTTAAAAAAAAATTGAGAAAGGAAATTAGATCAATTGTAATTTCAAAATTATGGAACATGAAGTTCCAAGGTAAGTGCTGAGGCCCATTTTGCCAGATAGTTAACCACAAAGGTGGGGAGAGCCCTGAGATTCCTTGGCCATAAGCATGGACTCTTACAAATGAGACTAGAGTAAGGACAGTAGCAAGGTCAGGATGGCAAACCCTCAGAAGGTCATCAGAGCTTATTAAAATGTCCAAGACACCAAGAAAAGCCTAAGAGGCCCCTTGACTTACTTGATGCCCTGGAGGAAGTAGGGAGAGAAGAAGTTGGTGGGGTTAAACCACCCAATCCTGCTGGCCACTTTTCTCATCTAGCTTATCATATGAAATTCAGACATAAAAATTTTTTTTCTTAATCAACTTGACTAGCAGGATGTGCATCTAGTTCTTAACCTTGTAAGTCTTCAATGGATTAAAAAACAGTCAACTAATTCAGCACATTTCAAATGGGTCATCAACAGCAGGGAATATTTTCAACAAAGCCTACAAGTACCCAACATGTTTTTCCTCATTTCTTGATGTACAAAATTGTCTCAGTCAGACTCATAGATTTTCAAGCATGTTTTTCCTGCCATTTTGCCACATTGTCTCATTCATTTATTGACTTTGCATACTATTGCAGATAGTCCTTCAAAAGTAAGCTTTTGGGGGGGCTGAAGGACTAGGGATTGAATTCAGGGTTGCTTTGCCACTGAGAAACATCCTCTCTCCTTTTTATCAACTTGCAATCCTCTTGCCTCAGCCTCCAGAGTACTTGGGATTATAAGGGAGAGCCACTGCACCTGGTCCAACGTATATTTTTTGTTAGCATGCTGAGGGTACAAACTGGTGCCACATTGATAATAAAATCTGATCTTGTCTCCAGCATCTACTGAACACAAATATATTCGTTGCCTGGTTAATTGTATAATTTGTGATGCACCACCAAAACAAATGGTCGAAAAATTCTTTGGTAAATTCAATTACTGTTGTCCGTGCCCTTTGAGGTTAAAAGTACCCTCTTTCCCACATCAAAGACCAGAGAAGTCAATGCAAATCATCAGTAGTAATCAAAGTACTCTCCTGGCAACTATTAGATATGTTTTGGTGGAAATGTGAGAGCCTACTGGATAGAGAGTAAAAGAGATGGCCTAATTCTTCAAGCAGGTCATTGGCCTTGAACACAGGTTTGGTCGGTCGAGCTCTTCGGGAATCAGCAAAGACACTGAAGGGGTGGGAGAACAGATCAATCAGGGAATGCAGACAGGTGGTGGCACAGTGCGGGTGGGCACTCCTCATAGAGGAAGGGGAGAGGGGGGTTGATCTAGGACAGACCCTACACAGTCAGGCTGTTTTCCTACTTTGTTCAAAGCCTGTTCCACAGCTCCTTGCTTGGGGTAAGGGCCCTGTTTTGCTTGGAATTCTGATAAGACATACAGACACTTAGAGGAAGCTCTACATTCCGCCTCTGAATTCCTGCTTCACTCCGAACCTTCTAGGATACAGTCCAGACTTCTCCAAATCCCCCGATATCTGGCTTCAGTTTCTCCTTGGTTCACAAATCCCTGGCTTCCTTCACAGCTCCAGTTTGAAGCTGCAGTCGGGGATAGAAACACAGAGCATCACCAGTGACATTATCCCGAGGTCCTGTTTCCAGCCCAGCTTTTCCTAAGGGGATATCTATATCCTCATCATAAATCTGTCCTCGCCCAGATGCTGCTATGTTCTATAAGGAAGTAGAAATTTGGAGACTGGGATTTCGTTTTCCTCTGCATGTCAAGTTTGTATTAAAATCAGTTTGATCGTTACATGTATGTATGTATCAAAATATCACCCTGTGTCCCAATGTATGTATCAAAATATCACCCTGTGTCCCATAAATATGGATACATGTTATGTTTAATTAAAAATAAAATAAATTGTAACAAAATAACATGAATTATGATTCCATGTAATTTGGTTTAAAGGTCAAATTATTTTAATAAGAATTAGTCTCAGTGTTTTTTTTTTTTTCTTTTTTGTATAATAGAGAAACCCTGAAAGAGAAGGCAGACCCTAGTGCCAGGTCTGTCCTCAACTTCCAGAGCACTTTTTATAAGTTATTTTTCTCTAAACCTCAATATACTTATTCGTGATATAGGGGCATAATACCCATGTTACTGAGTTACTGTTAGATATGAATGAAATAATGGATAGGGAGATACCATATCCTGTAATAAGCCCATAGAAGATGGTCATGAAGCATTATGTTGACCCAAATTTTTTAAGGACTCAGTTTCCTCCTTTGTAAAATTACTTTGCTTTTAGTGTCTCATAAGGCTTTCCACTGACAAGGATGGTATCAATGTTCCTTACCACCAAGCCATAAGGGCCACTTCTCTGTCCTTCCACTAGTTCCCCAAAGCCCCAGAAACTAGATAATTTTTCTTTCTTATTCACAATGGTCCATTAAGAATGATTTCCTGTTCCTTGTTTTGCATACACGTGCACGCGCACATGCACGCATGCACAAACTCACACACACACACACACAAACACACATACACACCTGTACTTCTAACTCAGTATGAAAATTTGATTAATTATTCTGGGGAACCAACTTAAAGAAACAAGCCTGACAAGCTTGGCACAGTTTACAAGTTAAAGAAATTCGCAAGATGATTATCCTGCTTATTCTTTTGTCTTGAATTGTATGTGGATGATGGTTCTGATGGTTTCTTGTTCTTATCTTGCCAACAGGCCTGTCCATCCCTGTCCTGGTTGGATGCTAGCCCAACACGCTGTGATTTTCCCTGGAGCTGGATCTGGGTAGGTACAGAACTTAGGTGTGATAAGATCCCACTTAAAAGATATAATTCAATATTTCTTTATTGTGCAAAGAAAGCATTTCCCCAATGACCTCTAAATTCCCTACAGGAGAAATTGTTACTAATTATTTTCATTTTTTAAAAATATTATATTAAAAAAAAAACTGTATTCCTACTGTGTGCCACTCGCTTTCAGGCCCTGGAGAACAGAATTCCACCTATGTGAAGTTTATACTAGGGAGGTGCACATCAATAAACTGGAAACAAGAATCTGAGACAGTAATAACTACCACAGAGAAAGTAAAATAAAGTGCCAATGTGGAGAAGGGCCAGAAGCCAGGAGGGAGGCTGCTGCTTATCAGAGACATCAGAGAAGGTTTGGCCCAGGACCTGGGAACTTGCTCTTCACACACACCTTGGGGAAGAATGCTCCCAGCTCAGACCCCATTCCCTCTCCTGTTTGTTTGTTTAAGACAGTCAACAAGTGGTTGTTAAGGCTCTCAGTATCTCTAGATGAAGCTTGGCTCCTGCTGGCCTGGTTCTAAGGCCTGGTTCTCATGAGAACCTATCCTTATGGGAACTCATCTGCATCTTATCACTGAACTCAGATTTTCCTGACCTCTCACCTGTTCCACCTGTCTTACAAAACAGCCTGCCTTCTGCCTCATCTCTTGCCTCCCTCATCCAGAATGATGATCCTAAACCTTGAATATTAATCTCCTTCTACCTCAGGCTGCAGTACAAGCTACATACTATCCCTCTGCAGGAAAGTGGATAAAGGGCAGAAGGGGAGATCAAAGACTTGGATTCTAGTTATGGCTCTAGCAGGTCTAAATAAATACCATTTAAGCCCCATGGTATTTATTTAGAACACGGGAACAGTAGTTGATTTAGCTCAAAATGTTTTTGTGAGGACTGAATGCTATGAGAGTACAATGGCTAGCACCTTGAAGGTGTCTTTTTATAGTCACCCTTTAACCTTTAACATAAATAAACATTTTGCCTCTGATAGCTCCTCATAGTAGGTCCTAATTTAGTCTGAGAGAGAGGAATGTTCAAGCTGTGGTATGAAGAATAAATAAGAATTAACCAACAGAAGAAAAAAAAACTGCTTCCTAGGCAGAGGAGAAAGTATTTTCCAAGGCCCTGTGACTCCGAGATGCATAGGGCATGCTTTCCAAAGAGCTAAATGTGGACAGGAGTGGAAGAAGAGAGAGACAAGGCTAGAAAAAAGGTCACAGCATAAAAGATCTTATAGGTAGCATTAAAGTTTGGGCTCTGTCTCCCAAGAACAATGAATGCTATTGAAATAGGTGTTTTGCATGATAATTTTTGCATTTTGAAAAGATCACAGTAGAAAACTGGCCACAGAGCTCAAAGAGCAGACCAGGGAAGGTAAGCCAGGAAGCCATATCAATGACAGGGTAAGAGATGATTGTGACTGGGATTAATATGATACCCCTAGATGGAGCAGAAGCCATCTCTCACTATAGTGCTTCTCCCCCTGAATCCACAGCAGGGTCACATGGTCCAGGTATGACCAATCAAGATTGTGTCTTAAGAAAAGGTGATAAATGCTCTTATGTCAGGCAACCACAAGGAATCAGGAAGCCGGTGTTGTTATGATGCATATCTAAGTGCCCAGGGGAAAAGACACAAATCATAACTTTTTAGCAGACAGTCCCTGAGATAATGTTTTCTTTTTGCCTTTCCTTTTGCCAAAATTAGGTTCTCTCTCTCTCTCTTTCCATAATTCTTTGGATGCTATAAGTTACCAGATATATTTTCCATGACATTTTCTTCTGCTGTTTTAACTAGTGATAGTTTTGTTGTTTGAACAATAGAAGAAAATCAGTTGAAGATCATTTTAACGTACATTTTAAAAATATCTTCCATATGCAAGTGTACAATCTAATTCATTTCCTGAGTCCTATTATATAAATATCAGCAGGCCCTAATACATTGGGCCACCTTCAGAGTAGTCACCTGGCTGCCCCTCACTCTTGGCAAAGCCATCCCATCTTCAATAGACCACATCTTCAGTGGGCCACAGCAACACCTTCCCAACATGTCTCTCCTTTTTGCCATTGCTGCACTTTATTCTATTTTTAAAACAAAATAAAAACCTGCCCCTCTGTGCTCAAAATCCTCCAAAGTCTTCCCACTGCATCTAAAATACCTTGTGTAATCCGTACTCCTCTGGGTTGTATGTATCTGACCTCTGCCTGTCTGCCTGGAGTACATTCTCCCACTCTCCTCACTGTTTGGTGATGGATAGAGCTCTCCACTGCATCTTCTTTTTCATTGACCCGGGGGTTAGAAAACTGCAACCTGAAGGCCAAATGGGACTTGTAGTGGTTATTTTATAAATAAAGTTTTATTAGAATACCCTCCCATCAAAATTTTTCTATTGTCTGTGGCCATGTGCTGACACTGAAGGATTTCAGGAAATGCCACTCCAAAGTTGTCACTTTAGTATTCTGGAGACTTCAAACTGAGGGAACTTGTGGATGCAGACAGAAGCCCCCTGGGGTCCCCTGTATTTGCTCACAGGTAGATCTTTCAAGAGAAAATCAAATGTCATCAATTCTTTCCCCAGGAGTTTTATCAGTCAGGGAAGATTAACTCATTTCACAAGGAAGAGACTGGAAGTCCACACCACACCCCACCAGCTTTGTCACAGAGGATCGCTTCTTCTCCTAGGGACCTGCTCATCATTCACCCAAGTCATTTCCTCTCCCCTCAGATGCCTTCCACCCTCTCACTCCTCTCCTAGGAGCAAGTGTGTTTGTTTTCACATCTCACTGGTTTTGCGGGTATTTCCCCTTCTTTCCTGTGGTGTCCAGTGCCCATTATACATTTATATTCTTTTGTTTTGAAATAATCTCCCTGCTGTCTGTTTATTTCATAAACTCAATTATTGAAACCTCAGAGGATAAGGGGAAATCCTCTCTCCCTACATCATACATATCTACAAGTAGGGTAGTTGTAACAAAGACCATGTGGTCTACGAATCCTAAAGTATTTACTACCTTAAACATTCTCTGCCTCTTCAGTGGAAAGTTTGACAAACCTGCTCTAACTGCATGATTGATGAATTGATATCTTGCTCCGTGGAATAGATTGTTAGCACTGAGAGAAAAGGTTCACACTTGTCTTACTACTATATCCATGCTATTGATAATGGTAATGTTATGGTAATATAATGTGCAGCATGTAGATGCTTCCTAATCATATTTTGAAGGAATGAAGGAATAAATGGTTGAATAATACAAAGACGATACTAATACTCAAGGGGAATCAGTTCCAGTAAGAGAATCAGCATTCCAAATGCAGCTCTCCCTTCCTTCATTTGTCCTCTTTCCCCACCTGTAGTTGCCAGTATATAGATAGTTCAAAAAAAAAAAAAAACAATTCATACTATCCATTTGGATTTGGCAGCTTTGTAGAGACTGACTCAGTGTGAGAACTGCATCCAACTATGCTGCAGACCTCTCTGGAAATGTGGAATTTAAGAAAATCATAATAATATGTATCCGGCACTACAAAGTGTTTACATTTGTTAAATCTATAACTGAATTATTAGAAATATGACTTCTCAAATACAAATGCATGACATTAAAATTTCATTTAAAAATATTCAAATATATATATATATATATATATATATATATATATNTTTTGCTGTCATATATATATATATATATATATATATACCTAATTTGAACTGTAGGAGATGCACATATTTAATTTGAAATATTTCTAAACATCAGTTACTTATACGTGATAATAGTCTATGAATTTGGTATACCCTCAAATCCAGCAATTCCACTTGAAAAAAAAATATTCTAAGAAAATTACTATGGATGAGTGCAAAGTCTTGGCTACATTGGAAGGCTGTGACAAAATGTAGTTCTCAGCTAACCATCTCAGAAGTATGCTATTGGTTTATAGGCAATGGTATAATGACATAATTACCCTGTAATCATCAAAAGTGAGGAAATGGAAGAATGACAGGAAAAATTTAAAACATTGGTTAGTGCAAATAAAAACATTACTATAAAACAGCTTGAAACTAAAACATTTTAAGTTTAAATATATTTAACCATGGAGAAAATGCAAATGATATACAACAAACTATTAATTGTGGCCCTCTCAGATTGGTGTGGTTATTTTTTCCTCAGTTTTCTTCTATTCACATTTTTGATATATCTAAAATTTTACGATACACATACATGTCTTTTGCAAAAACAAAACCAGGTATTTTCAGTTGATACTCTGAAGCATACTAATTCAGAGGCTGTGTAAAGAGAAAACAAACCAATATCCATCTAAAAGCATTTATTAGACCTTTTAAAAGGCAGCTATAAATAGCCCAGAGAGGCAGACAGTCTTACAGACGTTGAAAGTCAGACATTGATGCTGTAATTTTTGCTGGAACAATTCACAGAAACAAATATAGTGACATTTAATTCATCTAAATAAAACCAGATCTCATTTAAAACAAGGGGGTGGAGGAAAGAGGGAGCCCAGAGATGGATCAGATTTGGGCACTAGAGACCAATTGGAGAAATCATGAAAGCAGTTGGGAGATAATCAGGGATGTTGAATGCCGGCTAGAACTGTTTGGGCATCTTAGGGGTTTCCCCCTCAGGGCCTTCTCTTGTTCCTTCTTCATTCTAAACCATATTAAATGCTAACACTTTCACTTTGGGGCTTGGTACAGCAAAGTCTGTTTTAGGAATCTTATTTTTATCTTAATATTTTAATAACGTTGGAAAGAAAATGTTAAAAATTGTGCTTTCATGCAATTGTAGGACTTTGGTCCTACACTGACAAACTTTTAACACCCAAGGTAAATGGTGCTTTAAATGGATGAACTCTGAGGAGGCAGTTGTGGAATTAGAGTGCAGATGGGCTTAAATAGCTGCCCTAACCTACTTCTAAATAAATACATATTCATACTCTGCTACCTCACATAGATATGCCACAAGCAGTGCTTTAAAAATATCTCCTTCACCCTCCCTAATCTCTACTGTTCCTAATCTGTTAGTCCGGGTGTGGGGTGGGCACCCAGAATTAGCTTTCTTCCCCACCATAGGCAGAACTATCTGTCCTTGAACACACACCCACCACAAGAAGGAAATAATTTGGCCTGAAGATGGTACCAGAAGATCTCAGAAATTACTATCTCTCAAATTAACAAGTGAACTACAACTCTAGACCAAAAACTCATAGAATGTAGCATTTGAATCACCTCTAAAAAAAAAAAAGAAAGAAAACCTGTTCCCTTGATGGTCAGAATCACAATCTCTGGGACAGGAGTTCCCCTGTGTTTCTCCTTTACTGGCAAAGTAATAAAACTTCTTGTTCTGTTTTCTCAATAAATAAATAAATAAAGCATAGCCTTCTAACAACTTCCTTCCAAGTCCTAGGGGAGCACAGGACGCTTGTGGATCTTTGGGCTTCATCCCTATCATCCTGATTTGATGATATCATTTGACTTTTGTGCATCCTCAAGGTGGAGATCTACTACCCTAAAGTTTTAAGGATTCGGGCTGCATTCTGACAGATGTGAGTTTGAGTTCAGATGCTTGCTTGATCACTGGAAACACCCGGCATTTTTGCAAAAGTCATTCAGCCTCTTTGAACTTCTCTTTGCTCGTCTGAAAATGCACATCTATAGATGGCTGTGAGGATAACATGAACCTCCTTCACCGTGCCTGGTGTGTAGTAAAGATACAATCATAGTGCATGTTGATTTGAGTACATTCTCAATCAAATAATAATTGAAAGTGGGGTCATCTTCTGCAGGACTTGGGATGCATTATCAAATCCATACGAAAGAGAGTTAACTATCATTTTTCCCCCACTGTTAATTATAAGGTTAGCAATTTCCCAGACCTTAGTATCTAATTGCCTTGACCTTCATAACCTACGGGAAGCTGCCTAGAAGAACTTCAAGTGCCATGAAGCATAGAAATCAGGTACTGGCCACCCATGTTTATCTCAAGAGTGACAACAGTGCTCTTTGTGGTGGTTCTCAGTGCCAGGTTACCTACCACTGACCTTTATCAACTCCCATACAGTGCCTTTTGGGAGTGGCTTTGTTTGAACAGAACTTGTTCGCTCCAAAACAATTGTGATTTATGGAAAGCATATGTACCGTGACTTTTGACCTTCTCAGAGTTTGGTATTTGTGGCATTTCAACAGACGTCCAAAGCCTAGCTCTCTGTTGCTATTTTCCCATTTGTGAGAGCGGCCTACAAGTTGTCCTCTTTGGCAAAGGACGGAGAGTCTATTTATTAGTCCGTCCCATCTGCCGGGAATCACTGAGCTCACAGATGTGATTTGCTCGCAGACCAGGAACTCCCTGGATAGTGTCTACAACTTCTTTGACCTTTAAATGATTCAGTTTCTGTTTTAAGCTGTCAGAATGAAAACCCAGGACATCTTTATTGGGGAGGAAAATAAAGCAAGTGTTCTCAACTGCTGGCGCCATTCCCATATCCCCTGTGGATACAGACGAATTGAGAAGGCCTTTGAATGCAAGACAAAAGTTTCTCCTAGGAAGACTGCCTCTAAGGCAACACTTACAGCTGAATATTGCCTACCACATGAGATGAGCTGTCTATTACTGTGCACATTCCTGAGACCCCTTGGTAAGGAAGCATTGCCACTTGCTACAGATAATAGGAGATTTAGGGAGGTAATAGGAGTTAGTGTGTTTGATAGACTCTTGAATTTCCATGCATTTAATTTCCTATGCTTTTTTTCTACCAGTTACACTTCTGTTTTCACTATGGTGCTGAAGAAAAAGAGTAAATCATACTGTTCTGATCTGGAAGGTTTGGATTTCATTTTCTATGATAATCTGCACAAACAGAGACAAAACAAGTCAGTGATATCTTTCTTAAAAACAGAAGTGATCCATACCAGCGTTTCTCAGACTTGAGTATTCTTTTTGAGGGGCACTGGGGAATTGAGTTTGGGGATATTTTTCCTTCAATCTCATGTTGAGATATTTAAACCTTCCCAGTAAGAGTCTCTAAAGCACTGGGCACAGTAGATCCTAACTGTAATCCCAGCAAACTCTGGAGGCTGAGGCAGGAGGATCACAAGTTGGAAGCCATCCTCAGCAACTTAAAGAGCCCCTGTCTCGAAATAAAATAACAAAGGCTTGGAGTATAGCTCAGTAGTAATGGCCCCGTGGGTTCAAGCCCCAGTACCAAAATAATAATAATAATTATAGTAATAATAATAATAATAACAATAACAGAAAAACAACCTTAAGAGTTTTTATATCATTTAACCAAATAAGCCAAATGCCTGCAATGATCTAGAAAAGATCATGGAAATGGTTTATGCATATTCTTTCATTCAATCAATAGTTAACTACATCTGAGGTATTTTGAGGATTGTGACTAAGGATTTTGAGGACTATTACTGTCCGTAAGAAGCTCACTCTTTCCAACTTGACCACAGACGCTCTGCCATGGCAGCCCTCTGAGGAGGGTGACCTTTGTGCTAGAATAGTACCAACAGCGATGGATGCTGCTAGATCTAAAGAATGGCAGCCGAGTTTGAGGCCGTTGCCAACATGTAAGAGTCGAAGGTGTTTCCCACCACTCTGCTTTTGTGGTTAATACCTATTTTCTAGGCCAATGAAGGAAATTCAGGCTCATAGATAAGCCATGAAAGATAGTAATGAGAAGTCTAATTGCATTTGGAATAAATCCTAGGCTTCGAAAAAATGTCCCATGAACGTATATCCCAGGTTATTCAAAATAATTTTTTCTTATCTGAATTCAAGCTCCAGATGCAACAGATGCAATCAAAAGAAACATTCTAGGTCATTAAATAAAAGGCAGTTGGGAAACTTAAAATAATTCCTTGGGTTAATTCATCCTGTGGACAATGACCCTAGGAACATCTGAGTAGCATGTGGCTTGAACAAATAGGTATCTCACAAACAATAACAAATTCTCCCTTAGTCAAGAACATACACAGTTAGCTACGGAAAGATGTCTAACATATCTTGAAAATTTAATAATTTTTAGCTACTGATTTTTAGAAGTTTATTCATAGTAATCTTAACTATAAAGCGTGACCTGCTTCGATGATTGAAGAAGGGGAGACAGATATGACACAAATATTTCTCTGCTAATATGCTAATAAAATTATGTCTTGCTTCATGCTAATTGAAATACCATCTTCCACCTGCATGTGGTAGATATTATTTATGAAAGATTAATTCAACAGATGAGATTTGGGAGTATAGTAGGCATTTTAAATATTTATGGAAAGATGATTCTATGAACTAAAGGTTCATTTTCCATTTGTAGAATTTAGGACCAGGCGAAGAAATGTTGGCTCTTTAATTTAGAAGGGTAAACTTCATGAGAATCCAAATTCCCAAATCTCATGTAAATTGCCAATGGAAAGATAGACTGGATGCCCTCATTGAAAAAAAACATTAGAAACCAATCCTCAAAGACAGATTTTCAACCACTTGTGAGTGTTCCTGTGCCAGCTCCCATATACAGAAACACTTTAGAGAAGAGACATAATAGGTTAAGGAAATACTTTCCCTGTTAGTCATTCATATTTGGCTAAATGGCAGCAAAATCTCATGAGAACCAAAGAAGCCCAAGGCCCAGGCCATTACCCTCCAATCCCCTCAGGCTTCCATTTGGTTCTGGAGCTTTGGGTCCAGGCTTGCCCAAGCATGGCAACAGCTTACATGTGCCAGTCACGCAGAGCAGGCCTCTACCTCCTCTCCTGAGCAAGGCCTTTCAGGACTTCTGCTCCCAATGCAACACACTGGGAACTGTGACCTTGCCTGTCTGTGGGCAGACTGCCCCAGTCCTTTTCCTAAGGAGATTTCACTTTCAGTTCAACAGAACAGCACTTATCAAAAATCTGAACTATCTAGGCCTTGACTGCCAGGAAGTCACAAAAGTACAGCCAAGTAGCAATATGGCATGACCGTGAAGGTCCAACCCAAGAGCAGTTGGGGACGCTCTCCAATCTTTCTCTACACATTCCCAGCTTCCACTTTTAGTGACACCTCCCCCTCTGCCCAGCTCCACCTCTTCTTTCAGGAGCTTGGTGCCATATCAATCTCCAATGATCACTAATCGTAACAGCAATCCTGAAAGGCAGGTTTTATCACATCTTTCATGTCTCGCAACTTAACAAGCCAGGTGGCAGAGTATTTCACTTTATGCTCTAAGATTGCAACCCAGGTCCCTGAAACCAGATTGTAAGTGGTGCTTAAAAGTCAATATCACACCTGTGGATGCGCTTATCTTTTGTGTACAAGACTTTCACCAGGTTTCTAAAATCTAGAAGATTATATATTATGCTTCTAACTCCAGATACCAGGTTGTAGGGAGGTATTTCAACATTCTGGGGTGACTCTCCAGCTTTCCTGAGCTGTGTCTTCTTTGTCTACTCATAAATTCAGCCTTTGATATACATGCCAGTGTACACAAGTACAGCTAACTGTCGAGCAGCAAAACCCACCAGATTAAACCATCTAGAATCTGCAATAGCAGCAAAGAAATAAACAGACACGAAAGGGATTCTCTCCATGAGAGCTAACTGGGACCTGCCTTTTCATGGATAATGCTTCCAATCGTGGCATTATATGGCCTGTGGGTGGACCAGTGGGAGGACCTTTTGTCTCTGGATACCCTTTGTAATTATCCCAATAAGCTTTAACACATAGGGGAAAACAATTCAGCAGGTCCTCAGGAAATCAGGAAGAATAAAGCTCCCTCCTGCATGGGTCAAAGTACACAGAATTATCTTGGTATTGATTCCTTCTGCAGTGAGAAGCTTTATGCTTAGGGAAGAATTAGCTGAATCATAAGGACTCAATGCTAGAAAGTAGTGTGTGCGCATGTGCATGTGAGTGTGAATGTGTGTGTGTGTAGGTATGTAAGTCGTGTTCCTGATCAGTGAGTTAAAGGGTCCACATTCCAGTCTCTGCTCTATACATGTCCTTGGTTGTTTGTGCATAGCCCAAGGTCATTTCCTCAGAGGTTTAAAAGAAAGCTAGTTCACTCTTCTCTAGAGCTCTCTCAAACGGCCACCAGCATTTACCTGCTGATTATTGCCACTGTGATGGTAGATATGGGGAGGACGGGGACGATGATGGTGGACAACAAAGAGAAAGAATTTCATGCCCTAACAGGTGAAGGAGGAGCGTCCTTTGTCAGGTAAAATCAGACATGAATGAATACCTGAGTTGGTGTCCTTCCAAAGATAAAAGTATTTCATTTAGATAGAGAAATAAATTTATGGGATAAGAAGAGCCACTTCTAGAGATGTACTGTGCAGCTGAGTGATGATGAAAAAATGTGATTTACTCTTGAAAACTGCTAAGAAGGTAGCTTTTGAGTTTTCTCCTCACACACAAAAAAAGAAAGATGAAAACGTGAGGTAATGCCCTGCCACAGTATATCATATTTCAAACAATAGATTATGCATGATAAATGTATATTTTATGTGTCAATTAAAAATAAATATATAAGTAAAACCTGAAATTCATTCAGAACCTCAAAAAGCACATCTTCCTCCTCATTTCCAAAGATGTGCTACACTGAAAGAGCATCTGTTATAATTACAGGCCATAATTTTCAGGCACTTGGAGTGTCTTCACTTTGGAGGATAGGTTGTCTCCTGACCTTGTAGATGGAAGACAACCCTCACTTTGAGTCTCTCAGTCTGGAAAGACCTCCGCAGCACTGACCAGGATGCTGAAGGGAGGAAAGAGTGTCAGGACTTTGGTTAATCAGTTTAACAGATAAAGGAATAAGGGACAAGAAGGAAGGAGAGATACAGATTTGGGAATTGAGAAGTGAGTACGGCCAGTATGTAGGTAGGTAAACACTGCATCCAAGAGGCTCAGCAAAAAGTTACTGGGCCCCGGGGATGCTGTTGGGGCTCAGGATGCTCAGACCAGGGAAGTATGAGTATCAAACACAGTCCTCAGCCAAGAAGAAGGGATTCCTAAATGCCAGGTACTTAACACCCAGGAATTTGCTTAATTCTCCTCTATTTAGGTGTCAATATTATCCCCATTATATTTACAGTCAAAGAATTGGTGCTTAACTAGTTTGGTAAATTTCCTCAGGGTCACACGGCTTTTTTGCTGTTGTGACTAAAAAACCCAGCAAGAACAATTTTACAGGAGGAAAGTTTATTTGGTGGCTCACGGTTTCAGAGGTCCATTGACAGCTGGCTTCATTCCTTTGGGCCTGAAGTGAGACTGAACATCATGGTGGAAGATTATGGCAGAAGGAAGCAGCTCACAGGATCATTAGGAAGTCCAGAGAGAGACTCCACTGACCAGATGCAAAATATATAACCCAAAGCCATGCCCCCAATGACCCACCTCCTCCAGTCACACTCTACCTGCCTACAGTTACCACTCGGTTAATCCCCACCCAAGGAATAATTCACTCATTGGGTTAAGACTCTCACAACCTGATCATTTCTCCTCTAAGTCTTTTTGCATTGTTTCCACAGGAGCTTTTGGGGGACACCTACATCCAAATCATAACAGGTAATAAATGTTGGGTACAAAAGACTCTGAACAATTCATCTTGTTCCATTACTGAAGTTGGAAACTTTCATCAGGAAAGAAGCTAGTGGAGGCAGAATCAGGGTGAAGGTTGGATTTGACCTCAAGAGACCCTGGGACTGAGTCAAAATTACAGAACAGAACCAGATGCAAGAAATGCTGGCTGAGGCCCCTGAGATGCGTTTTAGACCCACTTACTTAGGACTTGTAAGAGCTTAGGAATGACCCTTCTCAGAACCTGGAGCAGCAAAGATTACATGTGAGATCAAATGCCCTCAGCTCCAGGGACTGGGGAAGCTCACGGTCAGAGAAATCTGGGCAACCCATGGTGCCAAATGTCAATCCATCTGTGCCCAACACAAAAGTCTAGCAAAGACAAACAGAGAAGGAGGGAGCACTGGAAAATGGGGTGAAAAGACATCTTTCCCAGGAAATCAAAGCAAAGGTTCAATGAAAATGGTTTCCCATCCACAGAGAATTTCAAATGAAAGTAATAAAGTTTTGTTTAATTGGAGATATTTCAGATCTGTAGGGTAATGGTTGATTCTGGATCTCTTATTTTTAAGAGAATTCACAGTAATGGTGAAGGAACAAAAGTAGAAGATTATACAATAAAAAGAACAAAAGAAGAAACTATTAAATATACAAACTTATATATTCTAAGCCTTTATTGAGCACCAACTATATTCCTTTTTCTGTGATATAGAGGGGCTGAGATAAATAAAACCTTTTTCTGGTTCTTTTCACAACTTGTTATTCCAAATATATTATTTAGGATTTTTGCAAACCAAATGATGCCTTTACCATAATCATTAAGACCTAAGTTTTGAAATACAGACTTCATGTTTTGAAAAACATGACTTCACTCCAAGTGGCTGACACTCTTGCCTGACAAAATGGGACACCATATATTCACATAATACAGACTGGGCCTTGCTCTGCAATGCCCAGAGGGTGGAACTATGTTCTGCTTACAGAACTTATGAGGATATAGATTTAATATCTGTATCACAAGGATGTTTTTACCATCAGTGTCTCAAACAACAGATCCAAAATATTGAAGACTGAGAACTTTCACCCAGTGAATTTGGATAATAATCAGCTTAAAGGATTTACAGAAGGGTTTTTCAAAATCATCAGGCAGTTGAACTAGATAACGCTGGAGTTCTCCTTTAGCACTGTAAGATGTTAAATGGTTTTATCTTACATTATTTTTCATTAACTAGTACACAGCATTTTCTCCAACATTTTGAGATGAATATCAGTGAAAGTCTAAGATTAAGAGTAAACTGTTTCAGAAAGACTTCATCGTCTCATTAATGTCAAGACATTTGAATCTTCTAATTAAAAAAAAATCTGAATTATGAGACATATCAGCCATGACAACAGGAAAATCGTCCCAATCGATGTTTTGATGCTATGTGGGTTTTGGTTCATTATATTGACTTTTGTAATTTTAGCTAACTCATTTTCATTTTTATTTTGTAATTCTCTGTATAGCTAAAACTAAAAACAAACAAAAAGCACTTTGGATTGGATAGTGGATTTTTCTGATCAACCATTAAAGAAAAGCTGGGGTACATTCCTGGGAAGTCTCCAAGGACCTTAGGTGTTTCCGGACCAGTGACTCTCAGAGTTCCAAGGTTCTACTGATCCCTCTGTGATGCGGGGAGTGTGGCCTCTTGAAGAAGAACCAGATTCAGATTTTGAATATCTGCATCCTGTGAGGCCCTTTTTCTGGTTCTTCTCACAACTTGTTATTCCAAATATATTATTTAGGATTTTTGCAAACCAAATGATGCCTTTACCATAATCATTAAGACCTAATTGGTCTGTGAAATACAGACCAATTTTGAATTTCATCTCCACCATTTATCTATGCAAACTCAGACTCTGAAAAAAAAATGAGGTAATTACGAGAAGTAAATCAGATAGCATTATAAAATGATAGATGTCCTGTCTGTGTCTATAGTTTTCACCTAAAGCTTAAGCACTGGGACAAAGTGGAAACATCTACCTTGGCTGACTTGGAGCAGAGACAGTGACAATGGTGGGTGAGACCACAGAGCACTTTAGCACACTTTAAAGCACATGCTTGGATATAGCAGAATTTAAAAGATCAGAATGTGAAATGACTGATCTGTACTTCTTACATACTGTGTACACATAGCAAAATGTCCTTGGCCTTGACTCTTTTTGATCTCCATGGCCCTTCAAGCCAGCCCATCCTAACATGCCATCATCCCTGACATTGGCTGCAGACACAATACTCATCAGAGGATGAGGCCAGGGATGCCTTATGAATGTCAAAAAGCTAAAAGCTGGTTATTGCTGGCCAGAACACCAGAGCAGAAGCAGAGCTGGGCTGCTGTAAATAGCCAAAACTCCCTTGGATATTGCAACTGTATTCCACCTTCCTCATGACAGAATTGCAATTGGCTTGTATTTTCTTAAACTGGAGAACCAGACCTGTGTTCCTTGGAACTGAGCCATCTGAGATATTACCCTGAGCCTGGCTATTAAACCACTTTTGCTCTCTATCAGAGTCTCCTTCCTCTATAAAAAGGAGCTAATAAAAATGGTCTCCATTGAGTTTGTGCTCCCTGTGTGCCAGGTATCATATCAAAAGAGATTAAATAATATCTAAGAGACTGATTCTATTGAAGGCTGTTGTCAAGGAGGCAGAGAGAAGCTAAGTAACCCGGAAAGGTCACACTGCTCACGAGTGGCCCATTGGGCTCTACCTTTTGCGTTTTCAGAAACTTTCAGAACTGGGGACATTGCTCCTAACTTCCTCTCAAGTTTATTCCAGGGCTCATTGGAAATAAAAGCAGGACATAAAGGGTCTTTTCAAAGGAAATAATCGCAGTTTTTCATAAGTGAGGCATTTAAGGTTAGCCTTGGCCATGCAGTTACATGGAACTTAGAACTTCCAGAGACAAACTGGATTCCCCCCACCTGTGCCACCTCTGGTGAAATGGAAACCTGAAGGCGGCGGCCATGGCCAATGCCATTTGCTCCTAAGCAACAGTCAAAGTTACAAGGTGAGAAGCTTATGGTTTTAATGAAGCTACCTTTCAGCAGGTGTTTTTACCAAGCATCTTTTTGGTATTTCTCTTGGTAGTTTTAGTTATGAAGATGCAATTAATTACAAATCCATGGAAGCTCACTTCACCACACAGTTTTAAATTCTCAATGCCCTTGGTTGTCACTTTGCAGAAATGGAAGAGCGACCCGGGCACGCAAGGAGACAGTTTCCACAGGAGGCTAAGGCTCCACCAAGCCCACACTGCCCTATGTCAGTCAGTCCTTCAGGTCCATCCGGCTAAGTCCTCATCCTTTCATCTCTTTCTCTGAACATTCATTCCCTAAACGGGTCAATCAGTGACACTCTCCTATTTAATCTGTTTGTTTCAGCTCCCTGGAGATGACACAAGAGAAAGAAAAACTTTCCCAGTCTGTGCAGCTATAAAGCATGACTACAGAGTCCAAGGAAGCTCCGAAAACGTGCCTCTTAGCAGCACATCCACAGAAAGACCCAGCTCAAGAGAGCCCGTGAGTAATTAGTTCAGGATGGGCTGCCTTTGTGCTCCTTGCTCAGTCTTACCTTAGCGACAGATAACGAGCTTCGGATCCAAGCCCCGCGTCCTTTTCATCCTGTAAGAGCAGCGCAGCTCAGGGGGCTGGGGTTCTTTTAGTGCCCCCCTCTGAAGCTGTCAGCACCTACCACCATGGAGATGAGAAACCGCACAGGAGAATCTCGCTCTTCTTTGCCTTTCCGGACACATTCACGGACAGACAAAGGCCACTGAGTTCTCGGCTTCACTCCAGTGAATCGACACTTTCTTTAACTGGTTCCCATGCCTACTCACACTAGGTAGGCTTGCCAATGGTGGCTGACGGCAATGAGGATTAGGGAGCACTCTCCTTCCTCCACACCTCTTTGTCTCTTGATCACACCTCTGTGAGCCTGTTCAATAGCAAGAATCTCCCACAAGAATCACCAAGTGACCACAAATCGCCCTTAGACTTTCAAAGACCCAGAAAGCTGGATCTTTTGCAAATACCTCCAGGGCTCAGGTGCTGCTTCCAAACTGTGTTCTTCTTAAGTTTAGGTGCTCTGTTACTGATACAGTAAAGATTTCTCTATGCAAACACACACCCTGTCTGACAATGTAATCTTACCCCGAAGGTAAACAGCATCTTGCCCAACGGTGTTTCATTTGGGTTCCAAGGAAATGTGTGACCCTAGAAAGATCGTCAACCCCCATAGTGATTCCAAGGGCAAAGTTTAGATGTTCTTGAGAAACTGATTTTGCTTTACAGCTTGTTTGCTTACTTCCTCTGAGTTTGAGATGAGAGAGAGAGAATACATTACTCGTCCAATGTCCATTCTTTATGTACTTAGGAGGTCTTGCAGTTTGGAATGAACTAGACATGAAAATGTTGACATTTTTAAGGACCTGGGTGAATGTTGGTGCCATTTACCAAGACAATGGGAAAGGGAGGAATTTGGAGCAGAAGATTCATTAATTGATGTGTTGCAGTAGTACCTTTAGTAGGGCTTCTGAAAACCAAATGAAAACGTTGAGTTGACATCATATTAATCTGGGCTTCAGGGGAGAATCCCAGAATGAAGGTATGTGATTACAAATTTTCAGATATCTGTACGGAATTGGAAACCATGAACATAGAGGAGTTTATACAATAACTAAAGCCTGGAGCAGCCCAGGTTGAGGTTGGAAAGATGAGACTGAGAGGGAGAATCGCTTAGTCAAAGGCAAACGATGAGATGAGACGTGAAATAAAGTGGAGTTGTACCAAAAAAGGAGTAATCACTGGATGTTGGATACTAGGATTAGTAGAAGAGAGAACCAAGACTTGACCATTTGATTTGGCAATGTGATGTTACCGGTGACCTTGATGAAAGATGTCACAACAGAGTTTTGGAAATAAATGACTAATTAGGCCAAGGACAACTGAATAGTATAGAAGAAAGGGGATAGAGCATGCATCCAACATGCAGGGAGTTCTGCTGATACATGAAGTAGAAAACTGACAGAGGAAAAAGATGGGAGGATCCAAGGAGGCTTATTTTTCAGGGAAAGTGTTGCTTGTTTTGAATTAACGTGAGATGTTACAGTGGGTCACACAAGGTGTTGCAAGCTGATTAACTTTTTAATGAAGTAAATGTCCTGAGATTACTCCTGTGTGTTTTTTTTCTATTAAAAATAAGTACTTTGGGTAAACACACAAAGGGATCCCTTTTTAGTCTCCTGGTTTCATTGCAAAATCCTGGGGAAAGAGTAGACACTGTTATTGGAACAACTTCTAATGGTCTTTGTGCATGTGATGCCACTAACCACCAGATTCGAATAATTCTGTGAAGAATGAATAATTCAATTGATGATTCTCTATTTTTCTCTGATTTTTTCCCATACCATGAAAAAATTTCTTCTTAAATAAAACATTGTTTTTTATAATTATAGAAAACAATGAACTATAGAAAGTATACACCCTATAATAACTTTTCAGGAAATATTAATTAAAATATTTAATTAATATTTTATAATATTTAATTAATTAAAACATTTTTTAAATAATTATGATATTAATCCAGTAACTAATCATAGCTTATCACTAAGCTACTAGTTCACCAAGAACATTGTTTGATGTATAACTTATGCCCAATACCTATTTCTTGGAAAGAAAAATATATGAATGAGTGAGTGAATAGCATATCACTAAAGAGATCATTATCTATAAATATTTACCTTAAAAGTGCTATTCATATTAGGAATAGTTTACAGGCCTAAGTCCTTCATAAATCACAACAGAAAAATGAAACACAAAACAGATAAATTGAGTCTATTTAATATAATAGATGGGCATAAATAATAGATGGTAGGTGATATGATTGTGTATGCATAAAGCTTTCAGACAGCTTTGAGAGCACTGTTTAAAGGGGCAGAAGCTGCCCTCCACAGAATCCATTTAAATGCACAGTATGTTAGACCTGTGCTTGCTGACCTTGGCATTTGGACCAGATAATTCTTGGTTGTGTGAAGATGTCTTGTGCTTGCAGGATATTTGGCAGCCTTCCCATGTGATGTGAGTGGAACCCCCACCTGTCCCCAGCAGTGACAGCCCAAACTAGGATCAGACATTGCCAAATATCCCCTGGTATGCAAAGTGGCCCCAGCTTAAGAATCACTATTCTGGTAGGCGAGTTTTATTCTTGTTGAGTGGTATCTAGACTAGAATATGGATTCTCAAAATGTACAAATGCAATTTCTTTCATAAAATACAATACTAAATAATTGGATTACTTGAATTATTCTTATTATTTAGAATTTGGATTCTCTAAAAAGAGGGTGTGTGTGTAAAATGCATGCCATGCTTGTGACATTGACTTTGCTGGGGATCTGTGGCTTCACTTATGAAGATCTATGCTTATGAGTAGAAGCCAGGTTCTGGGGAAAGAGGGAGAGTCAAAGCACATTTCCATGGAGGGAGTAGTGCAGACATTGTTTTTCCTGAGAATCCCATTAAATGTGTGGGATTAAATTGTCCTCATGTTGTCTTTAAAGTGTCCAGAGGTAGAGTGGTTTAGAGAGATGAGATAGGGTGTCACAGGGTCAGTTTGAACCCTGTCACTAGCCATTTTATTTAGTCATCTATGCCTCCATCCCCTAACCTGTAAAAGGGAAATAATAAAAATATCTATTTCATAGAGCTCTTAGCAGAAATATATTTGTAAAGCACTTAAAACAGCAGGAGGCCAAAATAAATGCCATCTATGTATTTGTAGAATAAGTCCTAGTGGGAGAACATAAAGAGAGATGCCTGCTGGATGGTGGATGAGGATAAAGGTTCTGAGAAGATGAAATGTAGGTGTCAGAGGAACAGGACCTAGACAAGCTCAGCAGATGCGGTGTATGCTTATCAGTAGATGGACGTTAGGGCTTCCTGTTTTTCTGTCTGTCTGGCTACCTTGGAATACAGAGGAAGCTTTTGAAGTCCTCACTAGTAAACAGTGTGTTCCTCCTGGAAGTCTCCTCCACTACTTAAGATCCTAAAGTTATTAGAATCTTTCTGACATCTCTTCCTTTCTTTGGCCAAACTGTGATAAAGTAGATTATCCTAACAGATTTCAAAATCCAAAGCCATAAATAGATTGATAGTGAGTGAGTTCTTCTCAAGTTAATGAAAATCATTTAATTTTGGAACAGAACAGTGAAGCATTATAGAAGTTTCTGTTTGAATTTTTTTTCTTCTGAATTTGAATGAATTATGTTTTCAGCTGCTTGTTGTACCTACTCTACAACATGCACACTGCCAGGCAAGTCCTTCTGAGAATTGCAAAAGGGACTGAATCAAATAGTGTTATGAGAAGATTCAACAGTGATCTGAATCAGCAGAGGGAAGTATACGGCAAGAGCGACTGTCTAATGCTCTCTCTAGCAGCATCCCTTCCAATGGCTCTCAGCTCTTTCCTGTCATTCTGCTTCATCATGAACCAGGACCTTAATGATCCCCATGCAATCTGTTCCTACTTTAGGATAACTCCACATAACCACAGAGGAAGTCTTTTCCTCAACTTAGATAAAAATGTGTCTGTAGGTTTCACAAGACTTTTCCATACTCAAGCTGTGCCCTGAAGCTCCGTAAAACAAGTCTCATCCCACTCCCAACAGCCATTTCTTCAGACAAAGAGAGGTGTGCTCAGTTGCCTTCTAACTTAGTCTTCACTTCTGCTGCTGAAAACTCCCCAAAGGCTGCAATTATTTCCAGTAACATAACAATCATTTAATCTGTCACTGTTGATAGTGAAAAGAGCAGGGCAAATGTAATAATTCTGAGTTAACAGGACCATACTACTAACCAGGACTGCTGGACACTTGGTCAACTTATTCGTCAACAGTGGCCTGCTGATAACAACTCTGTTAGAAAGATATAAATGTCTGATTTGTAGAACCCCAATTCCTGTGGCGTCTGTTCCAATCATGGCTATTTCAAGCCACTGACGTGAGGTATCAGTATGGTAAGAGTTGAGAGGTGTGCTCAGTTGGACCTTGTGAGCTGGTGCAAAGCAATGTTGGCACAGTGTTGTATTAAAAATCATGCCTTAGAGTTTGCTCAACGTTCTGGTGGTTTCCTAAATGCCTCTTTTAAGATGCAATATCTCTTAATTTATAATTAGAGGAGTGCTGCTTGACCAGTCCAGAGACACCCCAGGTTCCACTCAAAATTCTACTTCAAAGTTACTCTGAATGTAGTAAATCTGTAAGTATACAAAATAACAAGGAAGCCTCTCACTTCTAATATTTGGGTCAGAAAAAAATAAATTGTCCTTTGGTGTCAGTGCTAGAAATAAAATTGGGTGGTCAATACATCATTGTACATTCCCTTAAAATTATGTTTGGAAGCAACCACTGATTCATTATTGAAACTTTTGGTATAGAAGAAAAAAAGAAACTGCATTTAAATTGCTGACTTATTAAGAGTGATGCTGCAAAATGATTTATTTTAAAGTCTTAAAATGCTTTCATATAATCCGTAAGCACTTAAGCCCTTATCATGAATTGCAGAAACTCTAAAAATATTTAACTTAAAACTCAACTAATGAGTAAGCCTCTTTTCATTCTAGCCTTTTCTATTCTCTGGGAGCCTCCTAGTTTCTTAGAAGCGTTGGACATGTTTGTTTTTGTCCGCCAGCGAATCCGCTCTACAGTAGTTACTTGCTGAGTCACATTTTCCCCAAGGGTACAATTTACACCCTTGCTCTATTCCTGCTGAATGAAACTGGTGGAGGCCAATTGTGATACCACTGAAAACGAGTTAGCAGGAAAAATCGAAATGCATACTTGGCTCTATCTTGGGTTTCAGAGGGGGAGACTAGGAGACAGAGCTAGCAGAGAACAACAAAATCATCATCGCAAAACATGTGGATTATTCTGAGGGACTGTGAAAGAGGCTTTGCCCAGGAGACTCACACCATCTGATTAGCATGAACCTACAGCATTCAAGATGGGCATTGAGGAATCGGGTTCTGCTAGTGAGAATGAATTGGCCAGAGGAAAGACAGGGAGGGTGTTAAGGAGGTAAAGGACAGGAACGAACTCAAGAGATACATGGCATGGGAGTCAGAATCTGCAATAATCTGCAATCCATTTGGGAAGAAAGGCGTAAGGAAAGGAGATGGCAGAGCTGAGTGGAGAAAATGGGGAAAGACTGGGATGAGATGGAAAAAAGTCAAAGATGATTTCAAGACAAGGATGGGTATGGATGCCATCGGGTCTGTAGGTCAAAGGGCAAGACGTTTCAGAAGTCAATTTGCTGTTATGTAGAAAGGGTAATGGGGAGAAGAGACAGGAGTAGAAACTTAAAGAGAATGGAAAATATTTGAAACAGTCACTGTCGGGACGTAGGAAAAAAAAAATGTTTCCATGGGGGCTCGTGCTTAGGAACAGTTCCTAAGAGCCTAATGCAATAAGTGTATGTTGAGAAATCGTCCCAGGTGTTCCCTTCTCCATTATTATCTGCTGCTGTCCTTTCTGTTGGAGACCCACCAGGCAAAATAAACACTTTTTGATTTAAGAATGTTAACAAGGTAACTTATTCCATTCTTGGTTTCCAGTTTGACCACTAAATGGCCTTCATGACAAAAACAGTGAAATTCCCTCAAGACATTTGTTCCAGCAACATTTTCTGGAGACCTCCCGGTGCAGATCTCTGACATCAGTGAGGAGACAGGAGCACACTGGCTGTGCCACCCCGGCAGCGCTTTGTGGGGAGATCCGTAATTTAGTCAAAGGAAAGAATCCCCCACGCCCCCACCCACCCCAGTGAGCTCACGTCTCCAGTGGCTAACTCTGTATCTGTGATCACATCAACGGAAGTCTACCCAAAAACACCCAGGAATTTTTCCTTTATTTTATTCAGAAATTAAATGTGCACACATCACATCTACCCAATAAATATTTCACCATGTCTGATGGTCTCTTTAATTCTAGTGGGATCGCCAAGAAAAGAGGGAGCATTAAATATATTAGGACACGCTGCTACCTCTTGGCTCGGCTGAGTCTCCTATCTTTCCATGCTTCTAGAGTATTGTATTTTAAATATAGATTTGTCTACCCTCCAAAAAGTAAAATCCATGTCTGAAAACCTTGACCACCTTACCAGCTGTAACCTGCTCAACCAAGAAAGCTGAAGTCAAAACAGTCCTGATTGTCTGATACCAAACCCTGTGAGTTCTGAGAGGTTTGATTTACAGCCCAGTGGATGGTTGCCAGCCCCTGAATTATGCAGATAGAACCTAAATTTCCCTTGTCACTTAATGCACATAGTTTCTTTTAGCTTATCTGATACCTAATAACATCTGAAAAAATTATCAAGTTACCAGCAATCTCCAAATCTTGGCTCTGAATGCTATGTTGTCACAGCAAATGTACAAAAGATTTTTCATTTAAGAAGGTAAACACTGATTTTGATGTAATAATAATAGTAGGTATTAGTCACTGAGAAACTAGTACACATTAGAACTTCGGTAATTGGTTTACAGGAATTATCTGTTTTAGTTCTTAAACAATCTATAAGGTATTAACCCCATCATCGCAATTCAGGAGAGGAGCACCAGGAATTGAAGCCAGGGGTGCTTAACCACTGAGCCACATCCCCAGCTCTTTTTTTTTTTTGATTTTTAAATTTTGAGATAGGGTCTTGCCAAGTTCCTTGGGGCCTCACTAAGGCAGATAATAATGGAGAAGGGAACACCTGGGACGATTTCTCAACATACACTTATTTCATATGAATTTGAGATCCTCCTGCCTCAGCCTCTCCCGAACTGCTGGGATTATAGATATGTGCCAACACACCTGGCCCATCATAGCAATTTTTAAACAAGCAAAATAATAATTAAACATGTTAATATGCTATTAAAAAGTCACATAATGAATAAAAGTTATTGGCAGGATTTGAATAGAAACCATGTAACATCAGAGAACACACAATTCTCAGTAGAGGTGAAACCGACCTTAAAGAAACAGAGTCACTTTAATCTATCTACAGACAAATGTCATGTTACTTCTGATAGATCCACAAAGAGAATAGCTACCTATATCAGAGTCATATCAATACAATTCTTGCTGGAACGACCTGGAAAGAGGACTGAGTAATATAAACATCAAATCATCAGAAACCTGAGCTAGTTCAAAGAATCTTGACGCTAGTTTGAACCAGTTACAGCCATTTTTCTGGCTTTGCAAATCATAGTTGCCACAGGCGATATTCGGTGGGTCTTGGTGAGTTTCTTCCTCTGGCAGGGCTACTCTTGCCATTTAATGGCATCTGTATAGAGAACATAATAAAGTCTTTGAGGAGAAGCAAAAACACCACATAAATGAAAAACAGAGAGCTTATTAATTCAGACCTCAATTCAGCCAGGGAGCCAGGTAAGTTACTTTCATTTGTCAGAAACTGGAAGGCAGGCAGAGGAGTGGAAACAACTTTACAGAGGCCAACCGGGAGCATGCAGGTGTGCTCTGATCAGAAGTGGCTGATGTGGGCAGCTGGAGTTGGGCTGACCAGAAGCAGAGCCTCTTATGTGTTGGGTTCAGAGAGCATGATTTCTTTGTCTGGTGGGTTCAGAGTTCGAAGTTGGGACCAAAATGAGGAAGCTAACAATCACTGACCAAGTTCTGACCACTTGAGGCTGAGTGCTACCAAGGTTGTAGTTGGACTTCTCAGGAGATTGCTGCAGAGTTTATGCATCCATTTGTACACTCAGCTTCTTCAAGAAACAGCACAGTATGGTGCTTAATAGAGTTTAACAGACTCATTACACAAATACATTTTCTGTACTGTAATTTCCTTCCCAAAGACTTATAAATCGAGTTATTTTGTGAATAAAGCAAACATACAAAAATGCAGAAATTATTTAGAAGCTTCCATAAGATGAGTCAAAAATACATTAAAAAATGCTTATTTTCAAGGCCTCTTACCTTTTTCAGAAATTTAATGACCAGCCAATATGTTAAAGCTTGATAAATTTAATTATAATTTAGTCTTTCTGCTCTTTACGAAATCGATTGTAAAAAAGTACTCAATGCTGCCAATTTGTCCCAGAGGGACACGTTCTCTGGTTCTGCAATAAAGAATCTGAAGAACAGCAGTCCCTGCCATTTCCCAGGACTACCAACCCCAGCACAGCAAATGTAAGCACGGCTTGCCCACTGTGCATTGACTTCCAAATGTGACTCTATGTCACTGTCTAAAATTGTTTTGTACCAGTGCAGGATAGTGGTATAATGAATACCAACCTCCTCGAATGTACCAACTCAAACTCATTTTGAGCTCAAAAGTTCGGTAAATGTATGTTGCCATTTCTCTCATTTTTCCTGGTGGCTGTATTTCTCCAGCTTCTTTCTTCGTTGACTCAGAAGTAGGTGCAATGGATGTTGGTGATCATTTAAATATTTCACCAGTCCATCCCTGCAATATGAAAAGCATCCCTATAAATACATAGGTCCACTCATTCTTAGCAGCTCAGGGTCTTTCAACTTCCTCAACTTTCTCAAATGGATAAATGTAACACTGAGCGATTATCTTTCAACAGGAAGATACTTTCTCTTAGAGACAGATTTTATTGGTAGTTGCACCTTCCCAACTTCCCCACCCTGCACTGCCTGAAAATATTTCTCTTGCTACCATGAAAATGAGGACCAAAGCACAGTCTAGGCCAAGAGATTTGAGTCAGTAGTTCCATTTAGACGCTCCTTGAAGGTTACTTTTATTTTCACTTTGTTTTTTTCCAAAGTCTTAAGTAAATGCAAATGTTACTATTGTTATTTCTCTTTAGGCTTGAAAGTCTGGAAAATATAGAGGAAGCTTCAGAACCCGAGAGCTGTCTGGGGCGCAAGAAAAAGTTATGGAAGAAAATCTGAGTCATGAGCTTGTGCGTCAATACCCAGATCCCAATTTTCTCCCTCTTTATAGGATAACTATTTTGGAGAATGCTTCATGTCTCCTACCTTTCCCCCATCCACGGGTCATGGTTCCTTTTATTTCCCCTTTTTATTTGATCTTCTCCTTCCTCTTTTTGAAAGGTGTTGTCCCATTTAATTACCCCTACTAAGATGGCTTGCTGACACCTAATCAACTTCCACTAGTTACAGAAATCACAGAAGCACAGTCCAAAAGACACATCTTAAAAAGGATGAAAGATCCAAACAGTAAGCAGAAAAATAAGTGCTTGTGTCCAGGATTATATAACCACTTTAGGATGGCTGAAATAAACTTAAAGTTCAACCATATTTTTTTTAAGATATTTTGTAAGACAATGAAAGTAAATTCTTCCTTCATTTTGCTGCATTTCTCGACTCTTTTCCAAGGATATTGTGGAGTCTCTCTTGGCTCTCCCCATCTATGATGGGATGGATAGGGGTTCCCCTAACTTCTCGTACCCTGTGAATATGACCTTATTTGGGGAAAAAAATGTCTGTAGATGTGACTGAAGGAAATTGAAGTCATTATAGTGGGCCCCAATCCAAGGTGACTGAGATCCTCAAAAAAATAGGAGGAAATCTGGACCTAGATGCATACACTGGAATAAAGGTCAAATAAAGATGGAGGCAGAGCATGGAGAGCCGCTTCCAGAAGGCGAGGAACACAGGGACCAGATGAAACAGGGAAAGGCAAGAAAACTTTCTTCCCAGTGGAAGCCACTGTCCTGTGGCTTGATCCAAATATCCAGCCTCCTGAGCAGTCAGAATACATTTCTGTTAGCCAGGTGCCGCTATGGTGCACGCCTGTAGTCCCAGCAACTTGAGAGGCTGAGGCACAAGGACTGCAAGTTTGAGGCCAGCCTCAGAACCCTTGCAAGACTCTCACTAATATAGCAAGACCCTGTCTCAAAATAAAATATAAAGAGGGCTAGGGATGTGGCTCAGTGGTTTAGCACCCATGAGTTCAATCCCTGGTACCAAAAAAAAAGAAAAGAAGAAATTTCTGCTGTTTTAAGCTACTGAGTTTTTGGTACTTTGTCACAGCAGGAAAATAATATAACATTCATACTTGCATCTTAGAGGTTAATTTACATCTTATAGATTTTATTTCCTCTACTTCTTCCTTTCTGAAGGAATGTTTTTTACTAGCTTTTCACCTTTACAAATTGATGGAGGTGATGGCTAAAATTCTGTGTCAGTCTGATTGGACTAAGAGGTGCCCAGCCAGTAAAACCCAATTTCTGGGTTTGTCTGTCAGTGAGTTTCTGGAAGAGATTAGCGTTTGGATCAGTGGACTGAGTAAAGAAAGTCCCTTTAGCAATGTGGGTAGATATCATCCAAACTGTTAAGAGCCCAGATAGAAAAAAAAGCCACGGATGAAGGGAGGACTTACTCTTCCTTCTGGAGCTGGGACATCCATCACTCCCGGCCAGACATCAGAGGTTCTGGCTTTTAGGTCTTCAGACTCAGTCTAAGCCACATCATCAGGTCCTCTGGTCCTCAAGCTTGGGAGCCACCTGAATCACACATATTCGTTCTCCAGCCACAGAAGGAATCCCATGTGACATCTGGACTCTGGGATTGCAGGGTCCATTTCCTAACACATATCCTTACATACGTCTACCCATCTACCTATCCCCTCGTTTTTGTTTCTCTGGAGAACTTGGTGATCACAAAGAGCTAGTAAGTATTTCAGTCATTTCCAACCATAAAATCAGCTACCTGATGACCTAAGCTATTTTCTGAGTTTATTTCCAGAGATGTGCCATTAGAGATAACAAGCTTACTCTTGGGTTGCAACACACCATATTTTCAAGAGATTACAGAAATTATAAAATCTTGCTTGCTGACATTCCACAGTATCAGCAGACTCAGAGCTGCATACTTCTTGTGGGGAGATAAATGTGCATATATTCTTTACTCTATAATTAGGAATATGCAGGCTACAGGTAGCAGCCGCATATCTGAAAGACTTGAAATTATTTTGATCCCATATGGAAACAAAGATTCATAAAATGATAAAAACAAAATGAAAACAATAACTCAGAGCATGCTATGGTTCACTTCAATGTGTTTTTAGTTAGTTATTTTAGAATTCTGTTACTTACAGTGCAGGACAAATTTTGGACCGTTAAGTGTTGCATAGCACTTGATTTCCTCGCTTATGAGAAAACCAAGCATAGCATTCCCCCAAAGTGTCTGACAAAACCTTGTGTAGCAGCAGCAGGAAACTGGAGACCAAATCAGGCTAAGAGCAGAGAACTAGGTCTTCCAACCCGTAGAAGTAGAAGAGATGAAGCAGAAACATTATAAGGAGGGAGGTGTGTGTGTGTGTGTGTGTGTATGTGTGTTGGGGGGGCACAATGGGATGTTGAACTGAATGAGGGCTCAAAATAAATACTGCATACTTTCCACTTGTATGCAGCATATCTTGCCAAGGAGCAAATCCTATTATGTTTCATTCTTAAGTTCCTATACTTTCCCCTCCCAAGTGCATGCTTTTCATTCATCTCCCCTGCCTCCTGGGCTCAAGGAGGGTAACGTTTTTTTAACAAGAGGGTGATCTGTAAGATATGATCCTCGCCCATTGGGAAGTTAGTTAGGCATTAGAAGACCAGACAAAACAAAGAGGAAGTGAACTTATTTTTGTTGTGTCTTTACTTCAGTTCCATTTCAGTGAACAGTCAAATGAGTGGGAGGTGGCACAGGTGACCAGGAACAGTGCACCCCATGCTGGTTTAGTTCCTCTGGAATGATGCATGTTAAAGGTGGATTTGTCCAGAACTTTGAAAGATGTGCAGAGAGGCATAAGATTCTAGTGGGAAAGGACCTAAGTTCTCCAGATGAAAGAAAGGAACAGGTATGCTTGTAAGTAGGAAAAGAAAAGTGATGGCAGAGAAGTCAAGATATTAAATCAAACTGGGAAAACTTCTCACCTGCCTTTAAATGACACACGTATCCTAAGGACTTTGTTGACAATAATACATGTTATATTTCTAGCAATTGAACCAAGCAAACTGGATGATACCTCCATTTTCAGGTACAGATTTAGCAAAATTATGCAACATTTAATATATTCATACTGAGCTGGATAGAAAAATGATAGAATAACAAAAAGAAACTGCAAAAATTCAAAACAATTGCTATGGGGTTTTACGTGTCTGTTGTGTGAGTCTTCCGAATGCATCCACTAAATTGGCAACATGGTCTGGAAATAAGAATATGAGCCTAAACGAGGCCCATAATTCATGTCAGGAAAGCAAAAGTACTTGGGAAAATAAAGTCTAAATGTCTTCATTGACCTCAATTACCCAAACAATGTGTGCAATTTTATCCAACTGACGATGTGATAAGGATGACCTGTTTTCTGCTAAATAAAGACTTCTGAGATGGCAAATGATGTTTTTAGGTAAACCTTCCCACTTATCTCAGAGCTTTCAAAACTGAATTTTCTTTCAAGGTAAAACAAGACAAAACAACCACAAAACAACCAGAACAATTACCCCATTCAACCCCAGAGTCACCGTCCTTAGCCTTTCTCCCACTAGCCTTTGGACAGAAGCAGAAACAGCAGGTTCTATCCAGATCAGCTGCCTTCTTTTACCAGCACAAATACTTTGGCAGGAAGATAAGTGAGTGATTAAATCCAAAGTGGAGTCTAAAAAATAAATGTTTGAGCAAATGAATGCATGGCATTCTCCAAGGGCAATGAGACAGTGAAGGCCTGCTGGAAGTGGATTCTACCAGTTCTTTTGTGTCCAGCACCTGAGCAGAATTTAGGGCAAGACCCAGGTGACACAAGCAGTCATTGCTAGGGATACCAAGTGGTTGTCTCCTATTCTGCCTCTATCTTGAGTGTGGTGTAACTGGAGATTCTAAACGCAGTCCGTCTGAGCTGTGTGTTCTCTCTAAATACTGGAGTAACTAACTTTCAACCCTTTTTTATCTACATGTAGATTTGATAAACAGAGATTGGAAAAAATGCTACATGTGGCTGAAGCCTAGTTTATGGGTAAATATTTTCCCTCCTTGTAACAAGTTAAGCTTATTTAATAGCGTGCCCTTGGGTTGTAGACACCACCATTATGGAAACGCAGTAGTTTTACACTTTAGTAACTTAGGACGTCATGTTTTTCTCACTGTTTCCCCTAAGTCAGGAATCCTGTTTTGGAGAATTACTGAAACAAATTTTAAAATAAATAAATAAAAGGGCTTCTGAGTGCTGTTTCTTTTCCAACTTCAGGAATCAGGGCACACTCATACTGCTCCCTTCTTTGCTGGTAACAACTAGTCTGTAAATTACACAAGACTTAATCCCACCTGCGTAGCTTAGCTCCTTGCCCCCAATTCCTATAATAGGCCTCCCCGCTTTTGAAAAAGAGCCACATAAATGAGGACGGAGTGGCCCCCAGCAAGCATCTAACATAGAGCTAAGTAGGTTCAGAAAGAAAATCAAAAAGAAAGAAAGGCAGGGGGGAGGAATCAGCTTGATTTTCTTGTTGGTACCTGTATACTCCATCTAGCAACATGAAACGTAAGCAGCTGGTTTCAGAATGGGAAAAGAAAAAAAAAATTCATGTTTTGGTAGAAACAAAACTGAAAAAAAATATTTTTTAAGTTGAATTTAAAGAATTTTTTAAATGAGGTCTTTTAATCTACTTAGGTGTTTATATATATATATATATATATATATATATATATATATATATGTATATGTATATAT
>NW_025999894.1:3478022-3535493 GCF_001458135.2 Marmota marmota marmota | reverse complement strand
TATATATATATATATATATGTATATGTATATATGTATATATGATATATATATATATATATGATATATATATATATATATATATATATATGTATGTAAAGTGATTCAAACCATGGAACTGCAATTGACCACTAGGCAAAGTTTTTATGATATGACAAAATCATTTAAATAAGTGGGAAATAAATTAATCGTGACAAAGGAATAGGTCTTGGGCCGTTTTCCTTCCTGTTTGTTTTCCTAAAGTCCCTACCTAGGTAGAGAAAAAAGTCACATGCCTTCATTTGCTTTCCTTTCAATGGCAGCCAGTAACCACTGAAAATACAGCCAGTAACTGTCCATAAGTTACCTAGGAGTCAGTCTCTTCCAGGTTTTGAAATAGTGTTGTATCCCAAGAATGGGGATCACTTTGCTTCTCTTCCCACAGAGGAACCAATGCAAGGAATAATTTTGGACTGACCCTTGCAAATAAGCTTCAGTGCCCTGGGGATATTATCTTGCTGTGGGTTGCTTTCAAATCCCTTGGCATAGTTCTCCTAGGGGCTCTATATTATAGCTGACATTGACCCAATTTAAAAAGAAGACAAATGCCATAGTGGTAAAGGGCCTCTGCTTACAGCACTGGTTTTCAGACTTGAACATGGAGCAGAGTCACCTGGAGAGTTTGCCAGACACACATCTGCTGAACCCCATTGCCAGGTGGTGTAGTAGGAATTTTCATGACTTACAAGTTCCCAAGTGATGCAGATGCTATAGCTCTAGATCACATTTTAAGAACCACTAGCCTATATCACATGGCTTATAAGTAGCACAGCCTGGATTAAATCCTGTCTGATTCTAAAATGTGTGCTGCTGCCATCCTGAGAAGGCATCTATAATCGCCATAAGAGGTTTTTTGTTTTGTTTTTTGTACCAGGGATTGAACCCAGGTATGCTTACCCACAGGAGCCACATCCCTAGACCTCTAATATATTTCATTTTGAGACAGTGCCTCACTAAGTTGTGTAGGGCCTCACTAAGTTGCTGAGGCTGGCTTTGCACTGGTGATTCTCCTGCCTCAGCCTCCGGAGCCACTGGAATTATTGGTGTGCACCGACACACCCAGCCCATAAGATTCTTTACTGAAGAAGTAGAAGAGAGAAGAAAGCCAGAAAGTAGGTGGATGGCAAATGAAACAAGAAGGGATGCTGGGTTGAAACCCTGGAGCGGGGTTTCCCTCTGTCACATCCCAGCACATTACCCAATTTACCTGCTCCTTGGTGTTTCCATCACTGCGATAAGAATTCTACTTCCATCTACTCTCTCTACTTTCACTGAGTTGGTTTAAAGATAGATAAAAAGGATTAATCGGTATATTTTTTTTTCCCTAAGCTCCAAAATACCACCACAAATGTCACTTGTTATTTCCGTTAGGAATCCAATCAGCAAACAAATAACGATGAACAAAACAGATGAAATAAAAGTACCACCCAAGTGATCTGATTTTTAGTTTAAAAGCTGAAACTACGCAAAAGGAAATGCCATTCATAGCAAAGAAGTTTACTGGGACTTTGGAAAGCTAAGGCATCTTTAAGATAAATGCATTAGCGGTTTAAAAGGTAGGGAAACTGTCTAATCTTTCCCAACAGTATTTGCTTTCAACTCATAAAGTAAACATCCTGGTTTTTTCAAGATACATTGTTTTCAATGAATATTGAAAAATAATTCATAAACAATCATCTGAGTATAAGCATTTCTTGAACAGTAAGAATTCAATATTAACAGCTTTCTGTCTCCATTACTGTAGTTTTCTTTCATTCAAAGAATACTGAAAATGTTCTACTTTTAAAAATACAATTTTGGGGGGGGGGGGCGGCGGGGGAGGAGACACATCCCCAACCCTTTTTTATGTTTTATTTTTAGACAGGTTTTTGTTAAGTTGCCTGAGCCTGTAAATCCCAACGGCTCAGGAGGCTGAAGCAGGAAGATCACAAGTTCAAGACCAGCCTCAGCAACTTAGGAAGGCCCTAAGCAATACTCTGTCTCAAAAAGATAAGAAAGGGCTGGGGTTTTGGCTCAATGGTGAAATTCCCTGGATTCAATCCCCAGTACTGAAACAAACAAACAGATAAAAATAACTGAGGCATAAAATTAAGGCTAGAAATGTTGTTTAACCAAACAAAAACATGAGAGAAAATGTATAGAAGGTGGTGCTATAAGGAAGTCATTGTGCAGGTCTGGCCTAACATTTTGAGGATCTGGCTCCTACCTCCAATACGTTTTTAAAAGTATCACGGTCAAGGAATTTTGCTAATGATTTATATGACCTGTCTGTTGTTTTCTCAGCTTCAGAGAGGGATAAGTTACACAAAAGCAGGACAAACACTTTGGATACAGGGTTGGAGCTTAGGAAAGAGGATGCAGTGATGTGAACAAAGGGGTCAGAGTCACTGCAGGGACCCGGCTGCTATCCATCAGCACCACCACTTCAAGACAAAGAGCCGGGGATCTTGTGTTAGGTTCCTGTGTTAGGAATGGTTCTAGTTCTTAAAAATCCTACCTCCAGCTGAACCAAAGACTCCCCTATAACATAAGAAAACATCAATAACTAGCTGCTTCTGACTCTTCTCTGTGCTCCACATTTCCTATGTAATTCTCCTCCATTTCCAGGATCAGTCTGAGGTAATGGGGAACAGTCTTAGAGGTGCCGTCCCTAGAGATTTGAGACAGGGAGGGAGACACTATAACCCTCCTCTCATGTAAGTTTCCACCTAGGTCTACCTCTGGATTCCATTTTTATACCACTGTGCCTCCATCCTCATAAAGAAACTTACTCTCTAGCCACACTGTGAGCCTAGCACTCCTTCCCAAGCCTGTTCAGATCTTTACAACAGGCAAATATGTTCTTTTCCTTCAAGCTAAAAGACAAGAAATATTTCTGCACTCATGCTTCCTATTTCCCCAGGAAACAGTATTCTGCCAGTATCTTCATTTGCTAGACTCTGATGTTCACAAAGCTAAGAAGCCCATGGATTTATCTTTATACACTAGTGTGCAATAGTTAGTCATCCTACACCTGCTCAGAAGAAAGGCGATGCCATATGCTCAACTATGAAAACCAAGGTGTATAAGATAAGTTTCTGTCTCCTGAACAGCAGGATGGTTACTGAATGCTATTATTTACGTGTCTAAAATAACGAGGCCCACAATACTGTACTCCTGGCTCAGCAATTATCATGGTACCACTTTGTATGTAATTAGTATAGACACTTAATTTGCACATGTGTATTTGCACACATGAACTGTGCTGACTCAACAACTGAAGTCTCCAGGACACAATTTTGTGATTTCTCACCTGCCAGTTCTGTACTACTGTGATTCTGTTGCACAAGCTGTCCCAGCTGGTCACAACCAAACTCCATGCATACTTGGAAAAATGGTGCCAACTATTTGCATTTGCAAACACCAGGGTGAGTTGACACAATTGTGTAGGAGAAAGATGCAAAAAAAAAAAAGGCAGAAATACAATGCAAAGAAATACTAGGTAAAGCACGGTGCATTTGGTTTTGCTTGGGACTGCTTGTGCATGGTTTTGCGTCGCTCATTTTTTGTTTCTCTGAACATTTCTTCAGCATTTAAACTCCCAGTACAGATGGTGTAATCTTATCTCCAGCTCAGTATTGTTATATAATACAATAAGATTTTAGTCATGAGGAAATGAAAACACCTTCAATTCCCATAAAGCCCAAATTTAAATATGAGTAACACGTAAGTCTTAGATAATTTGCTCAAATTAACCACACCACTCTCTCCTTGTCACCACCCACAAGTTGGCTCAATCTTGACCCAAACAAAAGGCAAGGTAAAGGTACAGATGGAGTTGGCTTTTGGTTATGAGAAGCCTAGGGTATCAGTCATGGTCTCTAATATTCAGGCACCTTCTCAAACTTCAGTTGCAGATCCAGAAAAGATTTTATTGTGTCATCCATAAACAGAACTCAGCAATAAAAAGCAAGAGCATTAAAAAGTCAAGGATGACCTAACTAGTTCATCACAGATGGCCATGAGTCTTCTAGGTGCTAATTGGTGAAAGCTATCAAGCTCTTATCCAGTAGACCCTTGTGCTGCCTTCCATGTGGGAGAGCCCAGAATAGGTTCTCCTGAGGCATTTTGATTGGATTACTTCCCCATGCTAAACACAGAATGCATGAACTCCCCATCATTTGGATAGGTCTCCCCTGAGATGAGAAGTACGTATAGTTGATAAAAAAAATGGCCAAATTTCTGGGTGAGTAGATATTTTTCTGGGGCAGAGCCAACTAACTAATTAAGTAGTAATCAAACCCAAGAGCTTTTTTTTTTTCATAAAACTCATGCTGTAAAATATTTCTCAATATTTTTCCATTAAAGAATAAACATTTATAAAGTAGAAGAGAAATGTGTACATTATTCTTATCACTACCCATTATTCTTATCAGAATATACTGTGAGGATATAACCCAAAGGACTGGTCCCAAACTCAAAGTATTCCAGTGTCTTTTGAACTTTTCTTTAAAGCCTATGCCATCCCTGAATTTTATTTTATATATAAATATATTATATATCATATATATACCTTAATGTCTTTTACACATACATATATTTATACCAAAATAATAATTACCAAAATAATTATTTAAACTTCTTATCAATTACATTACTTGATTTTCCTTACTTCCCATCCAAATTGTTAAGTTAAATAATTGCTTCCAAATGCCATATCATATTTGTTGTGGCTTCTAAGAACTCCTGGTATGCAGCTACCACTGTGGACAATTATTCAGAGATAGGACTCATACACATGAAAAGTAAATGGCATAAAATACAGAAGGGAGTAGCTAAAATACATAATATAGATCAAGAGTTTAATAGAGGAGGAAACAATGCCATTAGAAGGATGGACTGTGGGTGTTTTTTAAAATAATTTGTTCTTTCCTTCAATTAAAACAAATTATTTTCTCTTTTAATAAGTTGCATTATTTAAAAACTGTATTAATTATTTAATTAATTTTTAATTGATTAAAGCTGTATTAAATTATTAACTGTATTAAATTAATAGATGCTTCTCTGAGCAATAATGACATTTTTAGGCAGATCTATTTTATGGAATTTAAAAGGTATATAATTAGTACAGTACAGTTTTGAACCTCTTTTAGAGAAACTGAAACTTCAAACATGTCCCAGTAAACATTGCAAAATACAATTGGTTGAAGGTGACCTACATTATTGTGATGATGAATTTAATTTTACTTGTCAACTTGCCCGGGCTATGGTACCCAGTTGTTTGATCAGACACCGGTCTGGATATAGCTCTGAAGATGTGTGAGAAGTGATGGACAGTTACAAGCAATAAGTAGACTTTGTCTTCAACAAATGGTGCTGGGAAAACTGGAAATCCATATGCAACAAAATGAAACTGAATCCCTTTCTCTCGCCATGCACAAAAGTGAATTCAAAATGGATCAAGGAGCTTGATATCAAATCAGAGACACGCCGTCTGATAGAAGAAAAAGTTGGCTACGATCTACATACTGTGGGGTCGGGCTCCAAATTCCTCAATAGGACACCCATAGCACAAAAGTTAATAACTAGAATCAACAAATGGGACTTACTCAAACTAAAAAGTTTTTTCTCAGCAAAAGAAACAATAAGAGAGGTAAATAGGGAGCCTACATCCTGGGAACAAATCTTTACTCCTCACACTTCAGATAGAGCCCTAATATCCAGAGTATACAAAGAACTCAAAAAATTAGACAATAAGAGAACAAACAACCCAATCAACAAATGGGCCAAGGACCTGAACAGACACTTCTCAGAGGAGGACATACAGTCAATCAACAAGTACATGAAAAAATGCTCACCATCTCTAGCTGTCAGAGAAATGCAAATCAAAACCACCCTAAGATACCATCTCACTCCAGTAAGATTGGCAGCCATTATGAAGTCAAACAACAACAAGTGCTGGCGAGGATGTGGGGAAAAGGGTACACTTGTACATTGCTGGTGGGACTGCAAATTGGTGCAGCCAATTTGGAAAGCAGTATGGAGATTTCTTGGAAAGCTGGGAATGGAGCCACCATTTGACCCAGCTATTCCCCTTCTTGGTCTATTCCCTAAAGACCTAAAAAGAGCATGCTACAGGGACACTGCTACATCGATGTTCATAGCAGCACAATTCACAATAGCAAGACTGTGGAACCAACCTAGATGCCCTTCAATAGACGAATGGATAAAAAAAATGTGGCATTTATACACAATGGAGTATTACTCTGCATTAAAAAATGACAAAATCATAGAATTTACAGGGAAATGGATGGCATTAGAGCAGATTATGCTAAGTGAAGCTAGCCAATCCCTAAAAAACAAATGCCAAATGTCTTCTTTGATATAAGGAGAGTAACTAAGAACAGAGTAGGGACGAAGAGCATGAGAAGAAGATTAACATTAAACAGGGATGAGAGGTGGGAGGGAAAGGGAGAGAGAAGGGAAATTGCATGGAAATGGAAGGAGACCCTCAGGGTTATACAAAAGTACATACAAGAGGAAGTGAGGGGAAAGGGAAAAATAATACAAGGGGGACAAATGAATGACAGTAGAGGGGGCAGAGAGAGAAGAGGGGAGGGGAGGGGAGGGGAGGGGGGATAGTAGAGGATAGGAAAGGCAGCAGAACACAACAGACACTAGTATGGCAATATGTAAATCAATGGATGTGTAACTGATGTGATTCTGCAATCTGTATATGGGGTAAAAATGGGAGCTCATAACCCACTTGAATCAAAGTGTGAAATATGATATATCAAGAACTATGTAATGTTTTGAACAGCCAACAATAAAAAATAAATAAATAAATAAATAAATAAAAAGAAATAATATTTCAGTATTTTAAAAGTTTTGAATTCTAAAAGTACTCTGAGGATGCTGACCTGCCATGAACTTGGCCACAGCCTCTGGCTTTCCTAGAAGAGGTCAATTTGTTGATGTGCTATTCATACTTCATGTTATCCTGAGATTAAACCGTTGCCTTGCTCTTAAATATTTACAGATCTGCCTTTTTGACAGATTCAGAGCAAGGACTAGGTCTTTGTTATCTGGATATCAGATCAGCTCGTGCAATGGGCCCCAATGAATGATTGGAATGACTGATTGCATGGGAACATGGTTTGGATATATAATAGGATCTAATACAAATTTTTAATTTTCCAAAATAAAATGTGTATTTTTTTGTCATGTTTGCTGGATCATACTTTTTTTTCCCTTTGAAAAGAAGAAGAAGAAGAAAAAAAGAGGAATATCTGAATATTTGTTTTCAGTTAAAAAAAGAAAAAAAAAATCTCATGAAATGTAACCTAAAGCCGTATAAGCATGATAAATCTTTAAAATGATAGTCACATCAGTAAAATAAATTTAGGAATTGAGGTGATGTTTCTGGAATACATTAAGGTAAAAACTCACCTTTCTGTGGAGTTGTTGGGTAGACCTAATTCTTGGTGATTGACTTTTTTCAATTTTTCTTTGCACCTGTGGACAGTTTCAGATCTATTTTGGGGAGGGGGTGAATGTAGAGCCAAGGTAATTGGAAAAAGTTGACTTTAATAGTGAAATGTTGCTTTTAAAATGCTATATACATTTTACATCTGAATCCTTGATTTTAGAGTAAGAAACCCTAGAGAAAGAAAAGGGAAAAATTTGATCCCATTTTTTTTTCCCTTAAAAGTAGCTATATGGAAATTAGAGTCCTCTGATTCTAATGTCAAAGACAGTGAAATAAATACAAAGTTCTGGGTACATAGGACCCAAAGAACGATGCTGAAAAGAATTCTGTCAAGTCTGCAGAGGCTGACCAGCTAAGAAAACAGCATGTAACTGTCCTGCATAGGAAGCCTTCATGCAATGCATTTCAGAATATAGACGAACCACTTTCTCCCTGAAGCTTGGCCCTATAGCCTAGAACCTTTCATCAAAACCACCTGTTCAAGTTTATTTTAACTTAACACACATCTGCTTATATGGAGTTTCCAATGAAGAGACCATTTGGAGATGCCAAAGCTGATGGATGTACTTACTGGTCATTACTCACTAAACTGTAAGTAAAGAGCACATCACAACCAGGAGAGAGACAATTGAGGAAAGTCTTTAGATTCTGTTTACCAAACTCAAGAAATCTGATTTTACGTCGCATGTGCGTATCTGTGTGCAAAGAGGGCCTGGCTTCCTTCTTAATGAGATTAGTGTGTCCATACAAGCCTTATGGTGGTGACCATGTCCTAGGCCTCCAAACAGCTTTGGTGTTAAGATACCCCTCACTTACTCCACTGGGCCGGCTAGAGAAGCTGATCTTCATTTGCTTGCAGGCTCATACCAAGTTGTTCATTCTCAATTCTGTATTTTGTTCATCTGTATCAGCTGCCTGATGTCCACAAAAGTCTACTGCATCTCAACCTATTCAAATCAATTTCTAGCTTGAAGAATCCTTTCCATTTTGGAAGCAAACAAGACACATCTACAGAACCTGGTCCGCCAAGCAAACTCAATCTCTCAACTTTGCTTTGGCTGTTACTGGCCTCTTTGCTGTCTCTTCAACAGGCCAGTCACACTGTTGCCACAGGGCTGCTGCAGGGACCATAGCTTCTCTTCCACAAGGAATCCACATTGCTGACTTCCTTACCACCTCCAGGTCTCCAGTCGAACACCAAGTTCTCCAGTGAAGCCTTCTTTGATAATCCCATGTATGAATGAAGCCCTGTGGCAGGCAGCTTTGATGGTGGCTCCCAACATTCGCATCTCCTGGTATTCATACCCTTACTTAAATCCCTCTCCTTGAGGGGTAACAGTGCAAAGTGACTCACTTGTGATTAATAAGGTTCAACTGAAGGGATTTCACTTGTAATATCATGTAAAGAAAAGGGCTCAGACTCCTGGCCTTCCTTCTCACTTGCTTGCTACAAAGGGAACCAGCTGCCATGTTGGGCCATGTGTTCCACTGTCAGACCCATGTGGCAAGCAACTGAAGAGACGGCTCCAGCTAACATTGGTGGCCTGCAACTGACCACGAAGGGGCCAAAGCCAGCCAAATACCAGGTGAGGGACCCTGGACAAAGGTCCTCCCAGCTGGCACTGGAGATATCTTCAGCCCCTGTGGACACTTGGACTAAACCAAGGATCCCTTCCACTAAAATAGAAGATTCATGAAGGCAGGATTTTCTGTCTTGCTCTTGTCATTGATATATTCTTAATATTTGATCAATGACTAGCACAGAGAAGGCAATAAACAAATATTTGTTGAATGCATGATATATAATATTAACTTATGGCAGATAATCTGTTTTTCTTCCTTTACTAGCAATAAATTCTTCACAAAAATGATATCATTGGAATCAATCTCCCACCCAATCCTGAGACTTTCAGATCTTTTTGCAAATAATAAATACTTGCAGAAAGGATTAATCCATAAATAAATCAGTGGAAAATATGTGTTTCTAAGTGCAGAAACCAACCAAATCAAGAAAATGACCAGATAGCTCATTTTCTCAATTCCAGTATTGAAGACTATGGTGGGAAAGAAAAATCAGAATTCTAGAGTTTCTTTTTGCACAAGAAAAATTTAGGTATTGCCTTCTTTAAAAAGTAATAATAATAGTAACCTATTTTTTAAAAAAAACATAGTAACTCATAGGAAAAACAAAAAGGCAGAGCGTCTCTGTGGCCTGTGTTCCCAGTATATCCATGCACCGTGATCCTGGAGACCCTTGTGGAGTGTTTCCTCTGTGCCCTTTGTATCAGCCTGATACCTCTCCAGGTCAGTTGCTGGCAGAGGTAGGGTATCAGGTGGTGGTAGAGGTGAGCACATGCATTTTGAAATGCAGCCAAGACTCAACCAGAAAGAAGAAAATCTAAGCTTCATTTGTAAAATAAATATGCTAGACCTTAAGGAGGATTCACTCAGGGTAGTTCTTAAGCCTCCAGAACTTGGTGAGCACTTAAAGGCTCAGACCTCTTCTTACATAGAAATATTTATAGTCCCTGTGGAGCCTCGAAATGACAAAACGTTCCACCCACTATTTCTAAAATTAGGTTTGAGGTTACTTTCCCTAGGACTAGGAAGTCACATAGAATATTGAGTATAAACTTCTTATAGGACAAAAACTGAACGGCGTGTTCAAGTGATGGGTCTTACCAGCCTGACAAAGAGAACCCATGGATTGTCAGGGTGCCCAATGCTTACCTTACGTGCCTTTTATCTATGTATCGTTTCTGATAATTCTGCCAATTGCTAATTTTTCCGTTAACTTATATCCATAACTAGACTTGTGCTCATCATTAACCTCTACATAGTAAGAGAAATATATTTTTTCAAAATCTTCTTCTCCCCCAAGTCAAAAATACTTATTTAGAAAAAATGAATGAAAAAAAGCATATCAAGAAGGTTTCCATTTCTGTCTTTTCCTCCTGCTTCAAGTGTGGCTGTCGTCTTGTTTTGTATGAGATCCACGACTTGGATTGATCACAATCATTGAATTTTAAAATTAAGCGTAAACAAGATTGTATCTATCACTCAAGCTCTCTCTCTCCCCCTCCCCCCACCCCATGGCTCCCTCCTGAATTGAACTGAACTCTGGACCCAGTTCATTTTTAAACTTCTTTTGGGCATAATTTCAGCTATTCCTGAAGTGTAATCTATAAAACAGCTGTGACTTTTTTAGAGACTTCATGGTATTTTGTGGGTTGAAATCAGGCAGAGAGAGAGGTTGGTCTTCCTCTTCCACATTATGCTCTCAGATACAGGTACTTCTCTCCTTCTCTTGTTAACACGCTGCCTCTCATGGAGTTGAGAGGACGTGCCCAGCACAAGGGCTGCCCCCACTTTCCTCCAGCCCTTCCAGTCCACAGGAACGCGTGGGACCTTGCTGCCCCCGACCAAAGCTCACTGGGTTTCTAGAAAAGGTGTTCACCATTGAAATCCACCCACAACGGGGAAAACATTAAACTATATACGGTGCCAGAGAGCAAAGGCTTATAAGTCCATACTTTCCTGAATAAATCCTGAAGGACAAAAAGTTCTAGAATTTTAATCAAGAAAAAGAAGACAAAGACAACTAAAGAAAGAAAAGAAGGAAGGAAGAACAAGAGAGAGAGAGAGAGAAAGCTGAAGGGGAATTAAGATGAACCCTTTAGAAGAAAATTTCTTACTTGCAATTCACATCAGAATAAGCTAGAGAAATTCATGTTTTATCTCCTCTTGTGCTATTACATGTTTCTCTAAGAAACAGTTCGCCTACTTTTCTTGAAGCTTTTATGGGAGTGAATAAAAATGTCTGTTTTTCCAAGGTTTTCATATATATATATATATATATATATATATATATATATATATATATATANTGTCCTGCTCTGCTCTGTGCTGTTCGGGTTCTCCATTGTCCACTTACGTAAGTCACATTTCCTGAATCGGACCCTCAAGAGTACACTGTGTCCCCTCTGCTCTGGAGGGTCCGATTCAGGAAATGTGACTTACGTAAGTGGACAATGGAGAACCCGAACAGCACAGAGCAGAGCAGGACAGGAGGCAAAGATGGGGAAAACTGGGGTCAGGTTCCAACCCCCACTTGGTCAGAGTATCCTGGTGAGGCTTCGTTCCTTTGTTTGAGGTAAATTCTAGAAATATCAGGCACACCCATGCTGACATGTCAGTTGAAAAAGCACTTTCCAAAGCCAAATAAAAATGATATTTGGATTTATTCATTCATTCATTCATTCATTCATTCCCTCCTTCTTTCCTTCCTTCCTTCCTTCCTTCCTTCCTTCCTTCCTTCCTTCCTTCCTTCCTTCCTTTCTTTCTTTCTTTCTTTTTCTTTTTGGTGGAGCTGGGAATTGTGTATGCAAGGCAAACACTCAACCAACTGAGCCATACCTCGAGCCCAGACATCTGGATTTCTGGAGTGGCTTTTCTGAGGCGTGTCTCTGTGCTCTCAATCCATCTCCACTGAAAATGAACTTGCTTTGAAGTTCTGTTTTGGGGGACTGCAGTCTACCCCCTAATAGAGAGGAACTGAACTAATGCAAGGGCACATGTGTTCAATGAAGAAAGAATCCGTTACTGAATGTAAGGACCTAAGGTGACAGATAATTCTCCTCTGGAATGACCTGCCCTTGTCTGCTGTTGGATGACATCAGACATGGCCCAAGAGGAGGTTACACTATACACAGGGGTGGCTTATGGCATAGAATTGAGGCATCTGTCCTTTATTCGTGACAGTAGCAGGCTCTTTCCTGCTTCCAGTTTTTGTAAAGACTGAGTTAAGCATAGCTTTTACATTTTTTAATAGTAATGAAAACAAAAGAAGAATATTTTTGTGACATGTAGAAATTATACAAAATTCAAATTTTAGGGTCCATAAAAAGTTTACTGGAACACGGGCTCATTCATTTTTATTTTGTCAATGACAGCTTCATGCTATCATAGCAGAATTCAGGGGACTTTAAGTCTCAACAGAGGCTGTGCCATTTAAAGCCTAAAATATTTAACACCCTGGCCTTTAGAGAAAAAATGTTCACCCAACTTCAATCACACTGAACTGTATAATTTACTGTTCCCCAAAGGCAGTGCTCTACTATTTTGATTAATTCATTTCCTCAAATGTTTAAGTTCAAGTAAATTTCTATGATTTAAAATCCTATTTTTCCAGGCACAGTGGAACACACCTACAATCCCAGTGGCTTGGGAGCCTGAGGCAGGAGGATTGCGAGTTCAAATTTAGCAAGACCCTAAGCAACTTAGTGTGACCCTGTCTCAAAATAAAAAATTAAATAGAAGGGCTGCAAGTGTGGCTCAGTGGTTAGGTGCCCCTGGGTTCAATCCCCCAAAACAAAAAGAAATCTTACTATCAGGGTTTGGATCTTAAATGGCCACCAACGGCCACTAAGCCAAGCTTCATTGACAGATGATGGTGCTATTAGGAGCCTTCCAGAGGTGGGGCCTCTTTGGAAGGGAGTTAGGTGATTGGGGGCATGTCCTTGAAGGGGATATTGGGACCCCAGTCCCTGTTTCCCATGCTGGCTACGAAGTGAGCAGCTTTGTTCCACGAGGGCTCCCTACCATGAGGTTCTGCCTCACCACAGGCCACAAAACAACGGAGCCAACTGACCACGGATGGACACCGTGAGCCAAATTAATCTTTTCTTCTCTTTACATTGATTTTTCTTGAGTATTTTGTCTTTGCAATGGAAAAAAAAATGACTAACACACCTATCTTCCCTTCAAGACTTCTTTCGTTAACTTCTTCTTTGTCTACTGTAAACATCAATTTATAGTTTAACAACAAAGAATAAAACTTTTTCAGGTACCATTCCTTTTGATCTATCTTTCATGGTACTTTGTTGAACTTCCTAGTTCCTTCACCAAATTTTAAACAGTATCAGCTAAGAACTAGCTGAATCTTGACTTTGAATACAATAAAATGTCAAAGAGAAAGCTAGGGCAGAATAGGTACTGAGGATGGAATTGTGCGTCTCTTTATTTTGCTTTTCTGAATTTAGCAAGCCTGCCCTGTTTAGGGAATGGAACATTTACTTACTTATTTACCCCCCTTGACTGTTGTCTTCAATTCAGTGTCTCATAAGTTTCCTTACCACCCCTGTCCACCGCTTCCACCTTTCCGGAAGTTCATGGCCCTCTTGCTGTACCCAGTGTCTCAATTACTAGATTCTGCCCAGATTGTTTGCTCCTTTCAGTGTTGAACTCTGGAATTCTCCTTCACAGTGTCTCACCTCCACTGGAAGGGCTTGGTGTGTTTTCCTATGTTCCCAGATCTCTAGAAAATAGACGGTAAGAAGCAGAGGGAAGAGGGAAAAGAGCCACCTTGAATTTCTTCTGCAAAGAACAGTCGAGTCCAGTGCTTCCTTGAGATGATGTCCACGCTTCAACAATGATTTAAACAAAGACCATGAAATTTTCTGTATCATTTGAGATAATCTGATACATTGAATCATGCAAGCAGATTAAAAGACACATGGTCTTTTGGGGGTGGGAATGAGAGGCAGACCTTTAAAAATCTCTCCCAGATGTTAAAGGTGTACATGTCTATAATGGATGATAACAACAAGTATATAAAAAAGGCAATGAATATTGGTCTCAATCCTCAGTTTCCCTTGGCAAACTCTTACTCCAATTTTTTTTTTTAAACATGTACTGGGATTTAATTAGATGTAACATTTTGAATCTTGTCTTAATGCAAAGGAACCCATTTCTAGCTGTGGGATTCTCAACACCAAGGAGAAGAGGGTCAAGTAGTATTTTTGGAGTGAATGTATTGGCTTCCTCGCCCTCTGCAGTCACAACAAGCTTACTGATATGCTTGATACATTGTGTGGGGATTAACTGAAAAGCTACCCCGGGAGAGTTTTATAAACTGTCAAGCATGTACTTGGTGACACCAACGTTTGAAGCACACGACCAAACATTAGGTGTTCTCTTCCTCTGCAAGATGTACTTGTAAATGGAAAGTTGTCACCTGCCTTACGGGAGCCTTCTGTGGGAATGAGAATTGCATCCAACACAGCTGATTTGATCTCAAAAGATGACCTCATTTTAAACACTATTTTGCTATTATTAATTCTGCCTTGGTCTACCCAAGGGAAGATTTCCAATCATTACCTGGATGTTTCAGGTCCCAGTTCCTAACTGACTTCCTCATCACACTGATGATTTCATTAGGTCACTTACGAGGAAAATCGATTTACCTGCATCACTGTCTCCTTGTTCTCCTTCCCTTTCCATATCGAGATATAATCTTTTCCTTCCCAACTCAGGCTCTCTTGTGCTACTTCAGACTTCAGGAATGAAATGTAGAAAAGAAAGTCCTTGCTGCCTCTCTCTCTTCCAAGACATTTTTTTTTTTTCTAAAGCTTTCCTTCCCCACCAAATAAGAATTAAAAGTGGTATTTCTTTTGACAGCTGGTAACTAATCCTACTTTAGCAGGAAGGAGAACAGGAAGCCAGCAAAAGAATTTTCCATTCCTGTCTCTTTTAATTTCTTTTTTCCACATCAGGTACTTTTCAAAATCGAGACATTTCCAGTGAGTCTGTAGGTCTTCTTGTTTTGTCTACCAGGGTCACATGTTGGTTAACTTCTCCTGAGCTGATGAGAAACCTGACTGAGCCTGTGTTTGTATCAGGAGGAGGGAGAACTTGAGAACTTTGGAATCTCCAAAGGGACCTTAGCTGAAATGCGATCCTCCTGCGTGTGCAAACAGCCTTTTTCCTTTTGTGAAAACCAAGTTCACACAGCGAGTCCATCAGACCACAAATCAAATTGTCTCTGATGGTAACGAGAGCTATAACTTTACTCCCTGCTCAAAAGTCTTTCCCCTGCCTGCCTGACTTGCTCTTTCCACCTTCCCCCCTTCCCACCCTCTCTCCATTTCTTCATTTTCTTTCTGTTTAATTACTCAAGGGCTCTGTGTCTATCACTGTGCTCCCAACTCTCCAAAACGCATATGTTAAGATGCAGAGGAAGGGGTCAGAGGAACCCACTTACATCTGTTTGTCCAAGGATCAATCCACTCCAGTATTTTTATAAGACAATGTAACATATGTCAAAGAATAATGTTTTTTGCATTATAGTTTCCTAGAGTTGATTTACAAAATATCAGTTATGTATGTAAGTAGATGACATTTCAAACAAAACAATATCTCCAATGACATCTACTACAATATTTTATATTCTGTATAAGTAACTAAGGCAGCACTCTAAAATTAAAGCCAACTTTTTCTGAAATGTGACCCTGGCCCCTATCTGGCCCGCATGAGAATGAGAAGGAACAAGGAATGATGGGTACTGAGAGTAGAAGAGAATTGTAACAGCTCATAAAGCTAAGGCATGTGACAGAAAAGTCAAAGATAATTGTTTTCATTATCTAACTATGCAGAGAGAACTATTCTGAAGATTCTTCTTTTTTTTTTATGAGAAGAGAATTCTTCAGTGATATGAACTCTGCAGAAGCAGATCAGTATAGGCACAAGACCTTTAAAGAAAAAGTCTGAAAATCAGATTCTACTTCTGGACTGGTCACTGATTAGAGCTGTGTGAGTCTTGTCAACACATTTACACCTTTGGATCTGAGTTTTCCAGTGTACAAAATGGAAGAGTTGGATGTCTGCTATTATCTCCTATAAATGCACAATTTTATTATTGTTCTTGCCCATATGATTAAAAAGTTAATTTTCATAGATAAGGATAAAGACTGTGTCCCCCCAACCCCTGCCTTATGTACTGCTTACTCAATGTTTAGTTTGTAATACATGCTCAGTAAATATTTCTTTAAGGGATGAATAAAGCTGGAGAAGATTGCATGTTTATATGAAAAAGTTCTGATCAATTCTAAATATCCAAGCTAGCTGTTTGGATATTTAGCATAGGTCTTTGAGTTGGGTTCATGTAGATAATCTATATGGCACCAAAAATTTGTAGTCACACCTACATAGTTTCCTTTAAAGTCATCTGCTATTGCTCACATGCAAATGCACTCAGCAATTCTTTCTTTAAAACGGAAGACTTGGATTCATTAACATTTATTTCTTACTCCCATTCTCATCTTTATAGATTGCTAACACTGTATCATATAAAATATAGATCCAGTCAGGCTAAAATAAAAAGAGTTCATGTGAGATTTTACAAGCTCAGATATCTTGCATTTGGTTTTGGATTTGTGTGGTGCTGCTTTGAGACATTATACATCTTTTGTTTTATTTTTTGCACCCAACAAACTGACTGATTAGATTTACAATGCCCAGTTATTTCAATTTCTTGTATGCCACAGTCCAGTTTAATAAGTGTCATTTTTTTTCCCACATTTCAACTATTTGCTTTGATTTATACATAGGACAAAACAATGAATGAGCCAACATTTAACAGAATTGTGTAGCCAAACCACTCCACAGAAATTATTCCAAAAAGTTTATTTTGTATTTATGATTTGTTTTATCCTGATCTATGCCTTTCAAAAACATATTGCTAAATTCTTCTTATCTATTCATTTCCAAAAGCATAATACATTCTCTTTCTTTTTATCACTCAAACACACATGCACATGCACACACACAACATAATTCATATTAGTATTTCAGACATACACATACTATTGATTGGTGGACTGATAAGAAATTTGGTGTATATATGTTCAACTCAATTAAAACATTTAAATTTCTGCAAATGTTTTTTGTTCTTATAATGCTAAAACATCAGGTCAGCAAGTTAATATAAATGTTATATATTTTTTACATGTTGCTAAATAACTGAATAGTATTCTATAAACAAAATACCAGCATGATAGATTTTTGGTCTCTAATAAAGATGCTTGAACATTATGTCAAATGGATTATATTCTCTCTTTTCCCAGTCCCAACTCACTATCATTTTCCCTTCTTCTTTAAAAAACTTTTTTTTAAAAAAAGTGAATTAGATAGTCAAGCAGTTCAATCTTTTATAGAATTAAGCCATATAGAAAAAAATAGTATCTTCAAAGATTATGTTTAACTTTATTCCAAACAAGTAAATATAGGTTATCTATTTTTAATAATTTATAAAAGAGTCTCATATTAAATTTTGATCAGCTAAAAACAAAGATGTGATTGCACTATTTATCCTCAAAGTATTTTTGAAAGTTTAGTGTTAGACAGCATTGCATTCTAATTGTAAATTTAAAATGCATTGAAATGAACTCATACTCCCTCTGTGTAAACTGGTCTTTCTGGAGAGTGGGGCTGGTGGAAGAGAGAAATGTCTGAGTGTCTGTGAGTGGGACAGTTTATTTGATGGAAAAGCTAAGGAGCTACAGAGCTGGCACCCTGTGGGTTAAAGGAAGAGACTTCTCTGGAGCAGGTGGAGGGGTTAGGCTCTCTGGAAAGCAGGACCCAGGCCTGTGACTGCAGGTCTGCCTCCTGAGCCTGGGAATTTCTCTTTGCCTGCCTCAGAGTGAAAAGGCACACTTTGTATGAGCATTCCTGCTCCCTCCCCTTGGTCCAGGTTTTACAAAACAGAAGCCATGAAAAAAAAAAAAATACCCAGGGCTCCCCCAGTTCATATTGAAAAGAAATCCATTTTTCACTCATCAGATAACAGCGATTAGTGACTTGGGTAACCCAACTTCCCTTCCCTGTGGCCTTCATAAGAAAAGCCCGGTTCATTCCATTAGGAAATCAGTGAGATGAATCGTAATGAAAAACCATGAAATTCTGCCAGGATTTAGCAAAGACCATGAATAGCCCAGCTTAAAAGTTGAATTTCTTGTTTTCCTTCCTGTGTGGCTCTCTTTGAAAAGGCAACAAAAATGGTACATTTGGGGCTTTTGGACAACCCATTGCAGAGTAGGAGGCACTGCCAAGTGGTTAAGTTCATCCTAGGTAACCAAAGCTATGGGGGCATTAAGAATAAAATAACCAGAGGGCAGACCTGCAGAGGAAGACAAAGTAACATGTTTGGGCTTTCTAGCCACAGCAGTGAGGGTAGGGAAGAGAAATAGCAAGCACATCTGGAGCTCAGGGTCCAGGCAGAGTCAGGCGTGCAATCACCCACCCACCTACCCACAGTGAGCTATGCTGTTGGAGCTGCTATAACATGACATTCACGTCCCCAAACTAACAATGCTATTCATGATTGACCCCAAAGACCATAGAAGTTTCAGGAAAAATAGGGGCATAATGCTCAAACACATTAGTAGTTCATGAAAAACATAGGAACCTAATAAAAAGGGTAGCACAGTCTCAACACATGTTCGGCGTCAAGGAATACACCCATACCACAGGAGATATGAGGACAGATTGCACTTTGCCTTGAGAAAACCTGAAGTTTACCTGTGGAAGTGGGCCTTGGAAGGGAGATTTGTAGCTTGCAAATCTTCTTGGGGGGAAGTAGTGGAAGAAAGGTGATCTGAAATTTGGAATCTGGTGGAAGGGTGTACCTTCAGGTGCAGGTGAACTCATGCCACACACGGTGTATTGGGGATGCTGGTGAAGGTGGAAGGTTTCTCTGTGTGTGTTTTATTCATTTTAACACAGCTCAGTTGAGCTGGATGCCTTTCTTTTTCTTTTCTTTGTTTCTTTCTTTTTTTTTTTTTTTGGTATTTAAAAACTGGATATCTCAGGTTCCAACTCTTTAATATCTAAACAAATAAAGAGTTAAGTGTTTTTGATCCTGCAGGTATTTCTAGATAACTGCTTGGTGTTGTGGAGACAAACCAACAATATTATGGTGATAATATTTCACCTGTCGCTAATGTTACTTTGTATCTTCTTAATGTCGAGGGCTATAAATACGGTAGTTAAAGAAATTGTTCAAGAGCTTCTTTTCTTCTTGTGGGATGGAGGGCCTTGTTGATTAGGTTAGATTATCCTTCCAACTCCTCTTCCAGCTTTTATCTTAGGCTTCTTGGTTTTTCATTTTTCCATGTGTTCCAGATCTTAATTGTGTTCTATAGGCTATCATCTTATTATTGTTATGTTCTGAAAGTTTATCTAGAAACTTGTTACCTTCCAAATGGTCTTTCCTTGTTGTTCACTCAAAGTTGGAGTTTGTTATTCTCGTCTTGTGGGTTTTCTTTTTCCTCTCAAATCTTGAACATCAGTCGACTTATGTAAAATACACAGATCAAATGTTTTTTCAGTATATCTCATTTATCTCATTTGGTTTCTCCACATTGTTCAGAGTTCAGTATCTCCTGGGTCTAGGAGTTCTACTCACTCTTTGGGAAGGATTTTACAAGAGTCCAAGGTAAATATGAAACAACAGGAAGACCCACACCATACTTGACCCCGTTTACATCATTTTTTAACTGTAATCAAACAAAACAACCTGCAAACATGCACAAACGTATGCACAACACAGATCTTCTTATAAACATCCCTTCTGTAATTAAATTGATTCCGGGGTAATTTGCTAAGACAACCAGTTCCAAAGGTCATTTCCCAAACTTCCTGCCCTTGAAAATGTTGTGTGCTCATACTATGCATCAGTTTTATCACCACATAAGAATATTCTTCTATTTCAAACCAGAAACAGAGAGCCAGTGGCGGAAAAACCCACCACCTTGATAGAGGTAAGTGAACCCAGATTTCCAGAAACAAAAGAAAGCTGGGGTTTGAAGGATTTGTTAAAAGACTCCACTTCTTGCTATTTTGTTCCAAAGCCTACAGACAGCAACAGGAAGTTGTGCCATTCAGGGACAGAGGCCGTGGATTGATCTGGACGGAATGACAGATGAGTAACATGGGAAAGATCCAGGACCAGAATCGAAAACCAAAAACAAAAAACAAGCGGAGGAAAAGCGTTCTCCATGCTAATAAACTTGCCAAACAGATTGCTTTGTGATTTTTTTTTTTGGGGGGGGAGGGTATAAAAGAACTTGGAAATTTTAGAGAAGTTTTAAAATTCTTTTACATTGTTTGGGAAAATATGTTTTTCTTAATTTCTTGAATGTAAGTATCTACCAATCAGTCACTCTCAGGCCCTTCCTAAGGGATTCTGTACCACTACAAGAAGAGACTATATTAAAACAATATTTGAACCAAGGAAAAAAAACGATATTTACTTTCTAGAACTAAAAGAAAACCTGTGCATGCTTTATATGGGGGTGGGGATAAGGTGTGATTTCACTGAAGGTATTAAACCTCCTACCCATATTTCATGGAGGAGAAAGGTGGCCATTTCATATACAGCTCCTCAGTTTATGATGAGTTTTTATGCTGATAAATCCATCATAAATTGAAAATTCACTTACTATGCCTAAACTACCAAACATCAAAGTGCACCCAAATGTATCTCAGATGTGCCAGGAACATTCATATTAGCCTACAGTTGGCCCAAATCATCCGACGTAAAGCCTATTTTATGATAAAGAGTTGACCAGCTTGCATAATTTATTAAGTGCAGCGCACCGTGGGGCATAGTACCATTGAACCCTCATGGCTGCATGGCAGACTGGGAGCTGCCCTCTCCACTGCTGCCCAGCATCATGAGGGAAGATCATACAGTGTCTTACTGCGTGTCTTTGCCAGGAATAGATCCAACTTCAAGACTGGAAGTGCAGTTTCTCCTGAATGTATATTGCTTTCATTCTGTTGTGAAGCCGAAAAGAATGATAAGTCAAACCATCCTACTTTCGGGACCATCTGTATTTTGCTCTGTCAGAGCAACACAATTTAGATTCATAAACCATAGATGGCTAGGGAGTCACTTTTCTTTTTTCTTTCTTTTTTTTTTTTCTGGAAATCAGAGACTATCAAAGTCTGAAGTTTAATTGTTGTATAATTGTTCCAATTCTTCCAACATTGCTCTCTGAAGTTTTAAACAGGAAAGGGAAATAAATAAGTTCTTAAAAAATGAAATTTAAAAAAAAAAAAATGGAAACTCAAATTATCAACGGCCTGCCCTTATTGGGTTACTGTTGTCATATAATTCTCATGTGATTTTAATTACCAGCATAAATAAGATATTAGAGTAGGGCATCATGGCCAGACTACAATATTGCCTAAGGTGATTTGTTAAAGGTGGGGGGACACTACAGATGAAGGAGCCATAGTTACACCAGAGGCAAGAGCTCTGAATTGTGTAGTGTATTCGACTTGGCAGCATGGTCTCACGCCCACTCGTTTGACCCAGCTCAGGTATCAGTAATTGGAGAAGAGCAGAGAACGGCTTAATCAGCTAAAACTTCTCATGTCTGCTCTGGTCTAAGCTTGTGACAGGTGATGTGTCATATAGACCCTTGGAGCAGAGTAGCTAAGAAATAAGAAGAGCCCCGTGGTGAAAAGCCAACCGAAATCCCCAAATGTCAGTACCAGTTATTTCAGTATGGGGTATGGGTGGGGCAGTTGGGAGAAAGAAAGAGAGAGAGGAGAGGATAAAACTGTTGAAGTTACTTATACTCAGAAGTCCTCATCAAGTCTGCTTTTATAGTTTGTTTGTTTAGACATGTGTGTGTGTGTGTGTGTGTGTGTGTGTGTGTATATATATATATAATTTTTTTAAACATCAGAAATTTATTAGTTGCTCAAAATATTACATTGATCTTGACATATCATATATGACAGTTGCTAATTTTCCCACTCTCTCTTACCCTGGGTATCCGTATCTCTAATCCTCAAACTCCAGCTCCATCAAGTTCTTGGCTGGGAGCTGTAGGATCTTGAATGATTTGTTTGTTGGCACGACCCCAACCCTGCTGATGCTCCACCTGTTCTTCTGGAACTTCAACACTTTCCAGATGAAGTGTGACTTTTTTCTCCTCTTTTGGTCACCAAATTGTGGGTCAATGTAGCCTCTGCATAAGGTCCATCCTCTGACCAGATTAATTGCCCAATCCAAACCCATTTCTTATCTATGCTACCATGTGGGCTCATGAAAGGGAATACAGGTCAAGTACCTGATACATAGCCAGCACTTTGAATATATCAGTAAGTCATTGTGTTAATGAATTTGTTTGGCAAAGACAAATTCTTGAGTCATCTGAACATACACATGAGATTGTGTTTGTGATAGCACCCATGCTCATGCACCATACTAGACAGGGAGCAAACAGCTACTTTCCCTCCACAGTCCAAAGTAGACAGAGCAGCTTCCACTAATAACCATTTCCCCTGCTTGTTTCTGTGAGAAAGATGGTGCACAGAGGAACCTGGGGCATGTGATTCTGATATATGATCATGATTCATTCTACCTGAGACAAGGAATGAGCTTTCCCATCATTCAGTTGTCCTAGAGCAAAATAAAAATATATTTTTAAAAAATTTTCAGTTTTTAAAATTTGTATTTTTATATTGTATTTATAAATAATATTGAGGTTCACTTAGATGTAATCATATATGCGTGGAATATAGTTTGCTTCATTTCAGTTCACAATACTTTCTTTTTCTTTTTCCCCCTCCCTTTTCTCTTCTCCATTGCCCTTCCTCTATTCTACCCTAAACAGACACTTCTCAAAAAAATGGCTGACAAATATATGAAAAAAATGTTCAACATCCCTAGCAATCAGGGAAATGCAAATCAAAACTACATGGAGATTTCATCTCACTCCAGATAGAATGGCAGTCATCAAGAATACAAATAATAATAAATGCTGGTGAGGATGTGAGGAAAAGGTTATGTTCATACATTGTTGGGAAGTTTGTACAATCACTTAGGAAAGCAATGGAGAGATTCCTCAAAAGAATAGGATTTATGCTACCATATGCTCCAGCTATCCCACTCCTCAGTATTTATCCTAATGAACTAAAAAATATTTTTAATAATATTTTTGTGAAATATAAAAATATAACTCTTGTTGGTATTAATTATGAAATAAAATAAAAGTAAGCTTTGGATCATTTCATTTAATCTCATTCAACAGCTGACACGTCTGTGTTTTAGGGAGTACCCATACAAATTGACAGGAAATAACTTGTGTGGGAAAATAGTAGGTGCTTATTAAATTGGATTAGATTAGAGCAGATTAAATAATTAGATAATGTAGAGGAGAATAGCAAATTAGATTATATATTTCAGAAAACACTGGTCTTAAAATTGAGAAATTCAGCATGTGGTCTCAAATTTACCACTTACTAATTTGTGACCTTGAAATGCCATTTAACTCCTCTTAGAGTCAATTTTTTAGTTATGAACTTAAAATAACTAAATCCAACCCAAGTTTTTATTTCAGCCTAGAAATTCCACCATTCTTACATGAGTCCTTGTTACATTCTAATAATTTATTTGCAATTTTTGTGTCTATGTGGTAAAGCTATGACTTTAAATGTCTCCTCCTCTTCCTTTCCTTTCTTTTAACCTGCAAATTATCATTTTTAGTTATCATTTTAATTTAGTGGATTTGAATGAAATCAGCCAAATTACTTCACCTTAAAGGTGACTATAAACTTCAATTCTGATTTTTAATGACATTGCTGACTTCTGATATTCTGACAATCCTGTCTCTGAAAATGAAGATAAAAATCTGCACTTGTTCAGCCTTAGAATTCTTCTCTCTGACAGTTATTTAATGTACCTCTGAAGCCTTCCTCCCAAGGTGAAATTGGATGGAGATGGTGGCATACAGAATAATGAAAACTGTGAGCATTTATAAAAAATGGAGCAAGAAACACCCTTATCCTGTCACCTAGATCATAGTAACTATTGTTGGTTGGGCTGATCAGTGAACGGTGGGAGGCTTTTTCAAAACAATCGGGTGGAAAATTATAAGTTTAGTGAAACCTGAGAATGTGAACAAGTGTCCCAATGCCTGTTTGTAATGATGGCAAACAAGATGTAAATCCTCAAATTAAGAAACCATGTTGTTGGAAAGTGTTGGTGTGTACAGCTATATTTACCTATCTGTAGATAATGGTTACACACACACACACACACACACACACACACACACAATCTTGCATTCAAACACAGTACTTCTCTGTATGTGTAAGAAATTAGAATAGAGATACTTTAAGCCAGCAGTGCTGGACCTTGAAGATGAATAGAATAGAGTCACTAAACTTTGGATTCCTTTTCATCTCCTTTACTGGGAAGGCAGGAGGGAGCAGAGTATCCTTCAGACTATGCTAATCTAAAAATTATATGCTGAGACAGCAAACAATGAATATTCCCCATGAAGTTTAGAAAATCAATGAAGGCAACAGAGCCTACTCTGATTTCTTTGATCTTTATGACAGTTAGATGACCACTCAAAAGGAACCCTCCAATAATACATTTGAGTATTTTTTGTCATAAGTGTTTTTTAAGAAAAAAATTGTCTTATGATAAGGAATAAAATTTATGTATGTTTTGTGTGTCGTTATTTTTTTTTCCCAAATAGATTTTAAAACAATACAGCTAAAAAGAATTAGAAGAGAATCACAGGAGGAAAATGACCCAGGAGGGAACAATCATCTGGAGCTATTAATGGCAGCTGTATGCTATGGGGCATCGCTAAGGGTTAAGCAGTCTACGACGTGCTCCATTGTTATCTTGTGCAATGCTTATAACCTTGTGAGTCAACACAAAATCATTGCTCCCATTTCACAAATAAAAATATATAAGCCTGAAGTTGACTTCAAGGTCATATAGCCAATAAGGGTCCCGTTCTCTTCATCAGTGACTTTCCTCCTGTTCAGTCTTTGACATAAGACACTTGGGGAGGACTAGAAATAACTTTGCCAGTCCCTCCACTGTGAGAAGTTTCCTCTCGAATTAAAACTGGTTTGTTTTTCAGGTATCCTACAAGGAGGAAGAAACACATTAGCAGAGACCAGTTGATGGTCTGAATTTTACGATTATCTTGAAAACAAACAGGAACCAAGGCACGTCACCTTCCTTTAGGGTCTCATCTTCACCTTGAATGGGCCGATATGCTATGTGGGTCATGTTTCTTCCTGGAGTTCTCACCGTTTCCTTAAGCCTTCTTTTCCTCTGCGTGTTGGAATAGGGATTCTGTTGTCATAGAAGTGATTTGCAAGGTCATCCTGAGGAAACACCAAGCTTTGTTGAATCAGGCACACTCCTGGAGGTCAGACGGGGCACTTCATTCATTTCCTGGAGTTCCTCTCAGCCCTTGAAACTGATCCTAATCTGGAAATTCCTGAATATTCTGAACACCCCAACCACAGTGTCCTTGTGGAAAGCGTCACCAATTGGTTCCAGGGAATTATCCTAATGGGATTTTTTCATTTGACACTATAATGAGCAAGTTGAAATTCAAGAACTTGAGGAGATCTCACCAAAGACAAAGAGAAGGACATGAAGAGGATGATCTTACTCACTTCAAAGTCTGCACAAGGGGTAGTCCCAGCCATGCAATCCTTAACAAGACTTTAGTATTTACCAGTTCTTTATAGTGACTTCCCCAGAGGCTATTTCCATTCAAGCAATATCTATGATAATTTCCAATCTCGCTGCAATGCTTATTTTGCATTTAATTTTCAAAGCCATGCTATTTGATGTCACTGTATCTTAATAAAATAAATATACCTCACACCCCCCCACACACACACCTTCCAACAGAATTTGTTTCTGATTTATGAATTGATTTCCAATAAATCAAATTTAATTATCTTTTTTAATGAATTGCCTTTATTGAAAGGCATATCAGGGCATGTAGGCAAGAAACCAAAGAAAATCTGATTTTATGGTCATGGGGCATCTTTTCTAAGCATAAAGAAAAAGTAATAATTACTGCTCTAAAGACCCTTGAAGGCTTAGCAACCTCAATATCCTACATTAAGTAAGGTAGAGAGAGAGAAAGAGAGTGAGGAAGGGTGAGATAGAGAGAGAGAGAAAGAAAGAGAGAGAGGGAGAGAGAGAGAGAAAGTTAGGAAGGAAGAAAAAGTGTTTTCATCCTTGAAGTAAGGGGCACATTTAAACTTTACATTAGAAGCCAAAGGCATTATTTGAGTTCAATTAAAATATGCTAAGATTATCGTCATTATTAGTTACTATATTTTGAAATCCGTGCCTTGAGTTTACATTTTAAAATAGGAAGGTTCTCCTTTATCAGCCTATTAATATGAGGGCCACTTAGAAATTAATTTCTTTGCAATTTTTGCTTATGTAATCTACTATCTGCTATTTAGAATTATCCATGTGGAATGTCAGAAAGCCAAAGATAGAATTTTTGTCCCAGTAAGACCTGTATAACCCAGTTTCACTCCAAATGCTTTTCAATTTTCTCCTCTACTTAATTCTAAACTTTGGCCAATGATGTTCCAGGAAGATGGGTTCCACACATCATCAGGAACATTAACAACCTGAACAGAGGGAACAAGCCTGGAGCATCAAGAGGATAGAACATGCCTGCACTAGAAAACCATCTGCCTCCTCCCTTTCCTTTATGTCTTTCTCCTTTCCCTGCCCACTGATCCCTTCTAAACTCCCCAGACTCCTGGCTGAGGTCTAGGTAGAACTGAACAACAACAACAACAACAACAACCACACACACACACACACACACACACACACACACACACAGGATAGTGGTCAGTGAGATGAGAACAACCATAAATCGAACTTCACAAAAACATTCATAACAAGAGGAGGATGTCATGGAAGAAAAAGAAACTTAATTAAACTGAGTTGGAACCATCTCCAGAGGGCAAGCTTGGGTTCTTCCCACTCCCCACCCACCGTCACTGAATTAAGTATTGACACCACTGGAGACCAGAACTCATGAGGCCCTTGAAACTTAGAGGTCTGTAGTCCCCTACTGTACCCTGATTTTAAGTTTTCAGGTTGCACTACTCCTCCCTACCCCTGACTTCGTTAAAAAGAAAGGTCACTCGTACAGAGTGGGACAAATCCATGTATAAAAATATTGGAACAAAAATTGTGTAAGAAATGGTGTAGCTTTTCCTCGTGGACTAGATTGTCCTGTGCCATTGAGAGAGTGTAAAGTTTGGAATGGTCAGGTTTTCTGCATGACCAACTTACTCTGCCCCTGCCTTTTTAGCAAGACCCCTCTTTTTTCCATGGAAAGTGTGGGTTCTCATAGCAAATTGTTCAAGACTGTATTATCATGTTTACATCTTCAAATTCTGAGTACTTCATGTCTGCAGATCTCATTTACCATGAACTTCTCAAGACCCTGGCTCAATCACCTTGGTACCCACTACCCACCTTACTCTCTGTCTGTCACTTTTTGTGGGAACCAGGAGGAAGCAGGCATTCAATACAGTTTTTTAAAGTAGAAGTGAATGAATGGAGGACCTTTGGTTGTCCCTCAGGTGGATTAGTGCCTTGTTCCTAAGGAAGAATCTGGCACGTGTTATTTTACAGCCCCCCTTCTCCAGAAGGGAGGTAGACACCAGGAAATATGAGTCGCTTCCTCAGTCTGACCCTATTCAATCCTTCTTCTTGATGATGAAGCAAAGCTGCAGGCTTCCTGTTTGTTGAAGATAGATCTGCTTGCCCTGGGCTGCTTTTTGCAGGCTACCACTGGGTCCTCCACAGCCCCCTCACACAGACACAGCACTGGCTGTACTGCTGCAAGACAATCTACGTTGTGGAGCCTACAAAATGACCTTTCAGGAGCTGGCAGTGTAGCTCGGTGGCACAGCATTTGCTTAGCAGATGTGAGGCCCTGGTTCAATCACCAGCATTGCAAAAAATAAAAGTAAAAAATAAAAACAAATGAACAAAATTAAAGATGACCTATTTCGCTTAGTGAGCCAGGCTCAGAGTGGGTTGAACATTTTCTCTCATATGAAGAAGCTAGGGCAAAATAAGGGGCTAAAAGCACCAGGGTTGGGGGGCTGGGGAGATTGGATATCCAAAGGATACAGGGATATAGGGAAGAGCACTGGAGTAGAAGAAGGAGATTGAGGGGGAGGGAGGAGGGATGGAAAGGGGAAGAAATGCAAAATGAATTTAACAAAACCATGATATATATATACACATACACACACACACACACACACACACACATACATAACACAGGGAATTCCACCTTTATGTATATATATATAAAGCACCAGCAAAAGGAATACCAGTAGAGCAGAGGAAAAAAAAAAAAAAAAACAGGGGGAGGGAAGAAGGGAGGGAAGGAAGAGGTAACAGAAACCGAAATGGAGTAAATCAAATTCCATGCATGTAAGGTTTTGTAAAAATGAACCCAACTAGTATGTGTATGTGTTATGTTCTAGTAAAAAAAAAAAAATGTATTCTAAAAAAAAGATGACCTTTATTTGTTCAAATTTTTTTAAGTCGTAGATGGACACATCTTTATTTTATTCACTTTTTTTTAATGTGATGCTAAGGATTGAACCCAGTGCCTCATGTGTGTGAGGCAAATGCTCTACCACTAAGCCACAACCCCAGATCCCCCTTTTCTTCTTTTTTATTTAAAAAATAAAAAACAATTATTTGCAATTAATATGCTTTGAAATAAATCCTGAGACTCAGAAAGAAGAGTACAATGACACCTAAAATGTTAGTTATTCATGGTAATTAAACACCTTCAGAGGTCCCCCCACCAAAGACTAAATTTTCTTTAGAATGCAGGCTGATTTACCTGAATTGACGTTTCCCACTACAACCATGATTTGTGGTAGGATTAAAATGATAAAATTAGATAGTTTGACTTTTTAAGGTCAATCAATATCATTTTTACAAGAATGTCCTAGAAGGAAAAATACTTCAGTGGTCAGAGGGCTCCTGGTACAAGAGGAGTGTCTACCATCCGGTTTAGAAGACTCTCCTTGAGAAATTTATCACAAGAGACCTGCCCTGGGAAGAAACAGGCTTCCAGAGAGTTGGCACAAGTAGAGAAACAGAGTTACAAAATGAAACTGTCTTAATACTATTAAGGCTAAAGTAACAACAAAGTATTTTTAATTGTTTTGACAACATTAAACAGAAAGGTGTTACATTCTTCCCCCCCACCTCCCATGATGCTGGGGATTGAACCCAGGGCCTTATGCATGCGAGTCAAGCACTCTACCAACTGAGCTATATAACCTCAGCCATTCTTCTTCTTTATATTAATTAATTAATTTGCAGCACTGAGAATTGAACCCTGAGCTGCATCCATCCTAGGCAAGCACTCTACCCACTGACCTCCATTACAATCTTTTTTTTTTTTTTTTGAATTTTAATTTGAGACAATTTCTCACTAAGATGCCCAGACTTGCCTCAAACTTGAGATCCTCCTGCTTCCGAATGCCCAGTAGCTAGAATTATGCAGGTGTATCACCACACCGGACTGTGAAGCTACACTTTTAATTTTCTCCAAATGTAAAGAAAAAATTAATGGCTGAAAGTCAAGGCTACAGTACTGCCAAAAGTGTATGGAAGTAATACAAAGAGTTGAGCTTCTGTATATGACCCAGCAGCTCTCACAGTGAAAACTTAGATTGCTTCAATTAATCTTACAGCTGAAGGAATTTGCCTCTGGGTGGGTACGGGCAACTTGCCAGCGCACTGTCCTCTTGATGATGTTCTGCATTAAAGAAAAAAAGTTTCAAGGATTTGCTCATGTAGGTGAGTCCCCTAAACTGAGAGAGAGAGAGAGAGAGAGAGAGAGAGAGAGAGAGAGAGAGAGAGAGATGATGCCAATGTGCGCTGGATCTTACTGCTTCCAACTCAAAAAATATATATATATATATTTTGAAATTAAGGAACACTTAATGGTTTAGGAGAGAACTATCTGAGCTCTGTTTCTTACCAGCACAAAAACATCACTGGTTCTTCCACAATATTAGGATAAAAATGAATCAGAACAAAGATTATTATGAAAGAGGCTTGGGGAAAACCCCCGATTTCATCACCTGGAGTGATTATAAATCTACAAAAACAACAAGAAAAAGCAAAACAGCTGTACAACCCTCTGGTCCTGGGTAGGTGTGTTGCCCTCTGACTCTGCAGATGAGAATCCATTCATCTCCTTTAAACCCTTCCTGCAACATTCATATGTAAGAGAGGGGATTAAAACTGCCACACTCACTGAGAGCCTTCAGCATTTGTAGTAAGTACTCAGGGTGGAGATCTGATTAAGAATTTACCCAATGTTATGGGAAGGATCTTTTGAAAAGTAGAATTTGAATGTTTAATTCTGTTTCTGTTGACTTAAGAAATTATCTAGAAATGCTTATGTACAAATGCATTTTCTTCCTGCTTTTTTAGCTTATTGCCTTAGGAATTAAGTATTTCAAATATTCTATTCTTCATAATGTCATACAGAGTTTTATCTCTAATATAATTAATCAATCAACTTCACTATGAAGTAGTAGCTATGAAAAATATTAGAATCAGGGATTCAGCATCAAAGTCCAGGAATATTAAAGTATTATGGATGCGTACTATATGTAATGATCTTATATTTCTAGAGATGTACCACTCTCACATTAGAACGATGTACCTCTCATGTTAACTAATAAAAATTTCAGTTGAAATCTCATCAGTCCTATCTAGCACGTAAGAAGTTTGGACGTTGACATTTTGTCCTCACAACTCAAAAAGTCAAATAAAATTAAAAATGAATGACTCCTAGATCCATAAGAGAAAGGAAGTCACAAGAGTAAACCATTGCCCCCAAATTGGATAGATCAAGAAGGTAAATAGTGAATGATTGTGCTTTTTGGTTTCAGTACAGTGTTCAATAAATTATATGAAATATTCAATTATTTATCAAAAGATAGGCTTTATGTTAGATGATTTCCCCAGCTATGGTTCATGCAAGCATTTCTGAGAATATTTAAGATAGACAAGGTGGTGCATTAAATGCATGTTTGACTTAACATTATTCTCAAGGTGCACTGGGTTTGTCAGGATACAATTCTGTCATAAGTTGAGGAGCATCTGTACACTGGAGTGTTCTGTCCTTCTCAACAAGGCCTGTCCTTGGGAGAAACTAATTTAATCAGATCCTAAACTGTTAAGGTTTTATCACAATCAAACAACCTGAGGGAGGAGAAATACTCAACACCAGTCCCCTCTAGTCATCATGTTGCAGCTAAGGTAGGAGGAAATTGAGAAGCACATGTAAAATTCACCTTCTGGAGGCACAGTGTCACGGTTTAGATATGAGTTGTCCCTCAAAAGCTCTGGGGGGGGGGGTGTGAATAGACATCCTACAGAATGGGAGAAAATTTTTAAAATATGCATATTAGAGCACTAATCTCCAGGATGTATAAAAAACTCAAAAATCTTAACACCAAAAAACAAATAACCCAATCAATAAATGGGCCAAGGAACTGAACAGACACTCCTCAGAAGATGATATACAATAAATCAAACAATATATATATATAAAAAGATCAACATCTCTAGAAATTAGAGAAACGAAAATCAAAACTACATCTCACTCCAGTCAAAATGGCAGCAATTAAGAATATAAACAACAATAAGTGTTGGTGAGGCTAAGGGGAAAAAGGCACACTCATACATTGCTTCTAGGACTGAAAATTGTTGCAACCAATCTGGAAAGCAGTATGGAAATTCCTTAGAAAACTGGGAATGGAACCACCATTTGACCCAGCTATCCCACTCCTTGGTTTATACCCAAAGGACTTAAAAACAGCATACTATAGTGACACAGCCACATCAATGTTTATAGCAGCACAATTCACAATAGCTAAATTGTGGAGCCAACCTAGATGCCCTTCAGTACATGATTGAATAAAGAAACTGTGGTATATATACACAATGGAATATTACTAAGCATCACAAAAAATAAAAAATAAAATCATGGCATTTGCAGGTTAATGAATGGAGTTGGAGAATGTTATGCTAAGTGAAGTAAGCCAATTCCCCCCCCCAAACAAATGCCAAATGTATTCTCTGATATGAGGATGCTGATGATAATGGGGGATGGGGGAGGGCATGGGAGGAATGGAAGAACTTTGGATAGGGCAAAGCTGGGGGAGGGGAATAAAGAGGGTAGCAAATATGGTGGAATGAGATGGACCTCATTACCCTAAGAACATGTATGAAGACACGGAAGATGTGACCATACTTTGTGTACATCCAGAGACGTGAAAAAATTGTGCTCTATACGTGTACTATGAATTAAAATGCATTTGGTTGCATTATTAGAATAAATAAATAAATAAATCCCATGGGAGACAATGCCAGGAAATTTAGCACAGAAATGATTGGGTTAGGAGAACCTTGACTTAATCAATTCACTAATTCTCTTAAATGGATTAACTGGGTGTGACTGGAGGAGGTGGGTCACTGGGGGTGTGCTTTGGGGGTCTATATTTTGTCCCTAGTGAGCAGAACTCTCTCCCTGCTTCCTAATTGTCATGTTCTGAGCTGCTTTCTTCAACTACACCCTTCCTCCATGATGTTCTGTCTCACCCTGGGGCCCAGAACAATGGGGTTGGCTGTTGATGGACTGATACCTCTGAAACCTCAAGTGCCAAATAAGCTTTTCCTCCTCTAAAATTGTTCTTGTCAGATCTTTTGGTCTCCGTGGTGAAAAGGGTGACTAAACACATGCGCTCACTAAGACCAAAAGCTATACTTACTCCACCCCCCAACACATTTTCACCATGTTACTAAAGACTAATGTATGATATTTCTTGTTATTCAATATATCATATCCATCTACCAACACAAAGCAATAATAATAAAAGACAAAACACATTGATTGAAGAGAGAGAACAAGCATTATAACCAGACTCCAATATGGCAGGGAGGTTGGAATTATCCAACAAGGAATTTAAAACCACTGTTTCTATATACACTGATAAAAACTTACATATAGGTCAAATGAATAACCTCAAGGATATAAGGGACATGAGATGGGAATTAGGATACTTTTGTTATTATAACATCCTCCCACTACCCATGAAATAGAATAGTATTATTTGAAAGTAGTCTTTGATTAATTGCATATATATGTTGATAACTCTAGGACAACTACTTATTATATGAAAGGCTCAATTGAAACCTTCCCAAGGCAGAAAGAGTTAGAGACCAAAACAGGAGCAAAAAGCAAGGACAACAAATAGAAAATGTTACTCAACTATACTAATAATCACTTTGAGTATCCATGGTTTAAGTAATCCAATTAAAAGACATGTCAAAGTGTATCAAAAGTAAGATCCCATTATATATTGTCTATGAGAAACTCTCCTTAAATATAAAGATATATATAGATAAAATGTAGACAGATGGAAGAAGATATATTACACTAACATAAAATCAATGTAGGAGTAGCAATATTAATTTCAGGCACAGTAGACTTGAGAGCAAATAAAATTATCAGGGGTAGAGAAGAGCATTGAACAACCATGAAGGAGTCAATAAGATCATAATAGTATGTATGTACCTAAAAACAATGCGAAAAACATGTAAAGTAAAAATTGATAGAACTACAAGAGATTCAGGTAAACCCTTATTACAGCTAGAGACTTCAGCATTACCCTATCAGAAATAGACACATTCAAGAAGCAGAAAACCATAAGGAGAATGTGATGGTTAATTTTAGGTGTCAACCTGGCTGGATTGAAGAATGCCTAGAGAGTTGACAGAACATCCTTCTGGATGTGTCCATGAAGGTGTTTCCAGGTAAGAATGACACGTGTGTCAGGAAATTGGGTGAAAAAGATTTGCCCTAAATGTAGGCAGCACAAACCAATAGGCTGGGGTCCAGTTAGAACACAAAGGAAATGGAGGAGGTTCACTCCCTCACTGTGCCCTCCATTCCCTGCAGGTACGTTTTTCTGCTGCTATTGCCCAGGGTCATCAGACTCCAGTTTCTCCAGTCTTTGAATGTTTGCATGGACATGCACACCTTAGGCCTTGGCCAGGGACTTCACAATGGTCTCTCTCTCTCAACTATTCTGAGACTTCTAGCCTCTTAGACTGAGTAGCTCCCTGTTTCCCTGTCTTTCCAACCTGCAGATAACCATTATGAGACCTTTTGGCCTCTCTAATCATACAAGCTAATCCAATAAATGTCCTCATATCACTGCATATTGGTTCTATGGGTTCTATTTCTCTTGTGAATACTGACACATTTTCATTCTAATATTGTAGATGACCAGGGGACATTTTCACACTGATAATTGTCAAATGGTTGAGGAGAAACTCAAATGAGATGAAAGCGTTCAAGAAAAGTACTTAATACTTGTGGTATTTCATCCCTGGCTGGCTCTGGAGATTCAGGCCTCTGTTGCCAACAAAGGCCAGAAACACTGGGACAGATAGAAAGCCTCCAGCTCACCAGGACTCCTCACAGTGAGCCTCTGGGATTAAATTAGGTCATTTGGGTCATATGCTGGTGGCTTTATAAGTGGAGAAAGTGAGACCAGAGAGAGAGAGAGAGAGAGATATGTACACATACTTCTTCCATGATGTGATGTAGCCAAGAAGGAACCCTTCCAGTGTCTGTGCCATGCCATTTGGACTTTTAGTCTCCAAAACCATAGGCCAGAAAAAAAACTTTTTTTTTTCTTTATGACATTGTTGGCCTTCAATATTTTGTTATAGCAAATGAAAAATGGGCTAATATGTCAAAGGCCACATAATTGGAAAGTGGCACAATTATAGTATGAACCTGGGCTGTCTGATTCTAGAACCTGTGTTCTTAAATCTTTACAATCTAAAATGCATTTAATGAAATAAAATTGAAGAAGAAATTTAAAAAAGTAGTAAGAAAAACAAAAGGGTCAATATAAAAACACAGGTTTTGAAGCAGAAGTAGAAAATGTTAATAAATGTGAAAAAGGTTTGAACATCTGTCATCAGTCACACACACAGGAATAAATATACTGAGACATGGCAAAAAAAAAAATCAAAATCTATGCAGTGTTTTTGTTTGTTTGTTTTCCTTTCCAAATGACTGAACTTAGAACTGGTAAGGTTTTGGGGAAGAGTCACTTAGGCATTGCCAAAGTGCCTTCCAAATATGACACACCAATTTACACTCCCAAGTGGCAAACAAATAAGAAGGCTTAAAAGTATTTATAGTTTTGACCTAGAAATTCTACTTCTAGGAATCTATTCTAAGGGCAATTTTGGATACACAGAAAAAGTTGTAATCACAGAGATGTTTGTTGAATTTTTTTTTTACTAAAATATTGAAATTTTTGGAATAATTTAAATGCTCAGATATAGGAAAAATAATTGAATAAATTAATGCATACTTATAAGAGATTCTATTGTGTTATAGGATAGATCAGGGATTGGAAAATATAAATTGTAGGCCCAAGTCCGGTCCCCTATTGTTAATTTATTTTTTCCTAGTTTGTTGTATAAAGTTTTATTAGAATATAGCTCTGTTCTTTCATTTGCATATGGCCCAAGGTTGCTTTATAATGCCAAGGGCAGAGTAGAATAGAATAGTTGCTGCAGGAATAGTATGACCACAAAATCTAAATTATTTATTATCTGACATTTTACAGAGAAGTTTCCTGATTTCTATATCAGTCAGTCAATTAAATTGTATTTATAAAGAATGTTTAATGGCAAAGTCAAATGAGAAATTTGTAATTGTAAATGAAATAGGAGCAGGTATTAATTGTGATCTACTAATATATTTACTAAGTAATGATGATGCAAATAATAACAGTATGGTACCAAAACAGGGGCTTGGAATTTCACAGTAGTGAATGGAATAACTCTACATTATGCTTTTAGGCTCGTTTACATTGAATTATCTTATTTTTGTGTGTGAATTCTTTCCTAGTCCTAGTAATTTCTGCTGTGTGCATCATATCTCTTTGCCTCTACACAAACAGTCCTGCACAAACATTCATCTGTGATAATTTATGAAAGTTGAGTCTCCAAACAGCCAGAAGGCTGCTGTCTATGATGATGTCATCTACTTACCCTTAAAGGGCAATGTTTCCCCTAGCTGACTTCCTGATCCAATGACTACACTTCTCACACTGCATGGAGATCTGAAATTAGCTGGCTGACCTATTGGGTAACCGATGCCTGGAAAATTAGGTCACTGTATTACTATGTCTGTTTTTAGGGTTTTAAGAAATTGCAAAGATGAGTATAGACCATCTTGAGCTGCCCCGCCTTTGAAAACAAACAGTGCCTGTCAGTTAATAAATCAGGAGGAAGGAGCTGACAGGACAGAGGTCTGCATTCACTTCTCTCAGTTGTTTTTGCCTGGTTCAGAAATCATTAGCACCTGATAGTGATTTCAATGCTTACCCACCGGGAAAGGCCAATTCCCAGGCCAGGTTTCCGTTAGATAGGAGATAATCTTTGCAGACAGTACCTCAGAGGCAAGAAGGCTTGCAGAACTTCAGGAATGTACCCTAGTGCTTTGGCCGACTTGTCAACGTGTATTACATGTAAAAATGATACAATCACACAATGTCCCATAAGTCTAACTAATTACTTCTTTTGTTTGATTTAACAAGGTAGGATCATATCAAAGAGTAAGAAATGTAGTAACATTTCAGAGATTGTATAAAAGAATTGCCTGGAAGTATATATAGATTTACAATTGCTTCCACTGATTGAACTAGAAAATGGAGAATTAAAATTAGGAACTTAAATACTGCTTTAGTACAAAATGCAGTCATCGTATGTTGTTACCTACATAAGAAAGGTTGTATGTGCATAACAAATGTACAGATGTTATATTTGCTTAGACAACTGGTGTCTCGGACGTGGCTCCTTTTTCAAAAGCAAAATGGACAACACTGAATGTTTACTTTGTTGTTATGATGGTTTGTTTTGTTAAAAGGGTGTCTAATCTATCCTTTCTTGAAATGTTTTTGTATACATGGTATGCCACCAATATTCTGATATGTACAGTGAATGCAGAGAGTAATGAATGACCGTCTCATTTGTTGAGAAATTCAAAGTCCAAAGAACAAGTGACAGCGCAGGACAGTGAGGACATAGAGTGAAAACTAAAAGGAGAGGCAGGGATGATGTCACTCAGGTAACTTAAGACGTTTCTGGAGGAGAAAGGAGAGTTTTCTGGGTAGACAAGATGAGAGAGGTCATTTTAGGTAGAGGAAAACCAGGCACAAGAGCGTAGGAGCATGAAATAGCTCAGAGTAGCCAGATTCTGTGGGGCAAAGGGAGAGGGAGAGGGAGAAGGAAAGGGAGAGGGAGAGGGAGAGGGAGAGAGAGAGAGAGAGAGAGAGGGAGAGAATAAATAGAGCCTACAGCATTACAAAACTTATGATCACAAGAACTCTGAATGCCAAGATAAGGAGACTGAATTCATCTTCCAGCTAGCAGAAAGCCAATTAAAGGTTTTGTTTTGTTGTTGTTGTTTTTTCCCCTAACATTTGAGTAGCATCAATCAGGCAACACTATAAAAGAGGGATTGATTTTTCAGAGGAGAATCGGGGACAGAGGCCACTAAGATACCCCAGCAGTCATAGAGCAGGGAGATGTTGAAGCCCATGAATGTGATGAGCAGAAAAGCAATAATGAGAGAAGTTTAAAACAGCACCGTCCAATAGACTTAATAATGAGATTCACATGAGTAAGTTTAAATTTCCTAGTAGCCAAATTTTTAAAAGGAAAACAAAATCTGAAATTAATTGTAATAATGTATTTACTTAATTCAATACATCAAAAATATTGTCCTTTCGACGTTAAAGATGTATGTTAGATTCTTTTGGGCAAGCCAATGTGTATTTAAAAATGACAGCACATCTCAATTTTGGCCAATCACGTTTCGAGGGCTCAGTCGTCACATGTAGTAGTATTAGTGTCTGCCATCTTGGATGATACAGATTTGGAAAATAGAATCTGGAAGACACAATGATCAACTGGAATAATAATAATAATAATAATAATAATAATAATAATAATAATAATAGAAATATCATTACCAGTTATTGAATACTACATCTGAGGAAGGAATACTTACCATATAATATTTCATTTGTACTTACCCAATCAGATAAGGTAGGATTTTTTTTTTTTCCTGGCAATAGACAGGCTTAACTAACCTGACCCAAGTCACATAGCTGACAAAATTTGGACGGAGTCTGTGGAATGGTCTAGCTCAGACTCTTAACCATCTTATAATACTGACTTTGAAAAGAGGAAAAGGAATTGAGAGTGATCCTAGCCATTCTACCATGGAAAGGCAGACTGAAGATGGTATTGATGATATTATCATTCATGGCTACTGAGGTTAAAGGAGAAGTCACAAATACGAAGAAGTAACTAGTGAGCTAAATTAATGTCATTGATGGGAAATTACAACTTCCCCCTACTATTTATTGTCTATCCTGTCAAACATGAAGACAAAGTCTCAAAGTAGAGCTATGTGTGTCTGTTTTGTTCTTGCTGTATCTCCAGTGCCTAGAACAGTGTCTGCAGGCATACCATGGGCACTCAATAGATATTAAATGGGTAGATGGAAGGACAGCCAGTAGACACAACTAATAAAGCAAGGAGGTAAGAATTTCAGGCAGTGAATTTAGACACTGTTCTAGCCACATGAGATAGCCATGTTTTTCAGGTGCCTATTGACTGAGCACCCGCATTAAAAACATGGATACTGAGAAGAAAACGAAAACCAGGAAGGATGATAACTTGAGTGGGTTTTGCTGGAAGAGAATAAAATCACAGGAAACAAACTAAGAAAAGTCAGAGTGATGTAAAGAAAGGAAAGAATTGTACTGAGAAACTTAAGACAGATGTGAGTTTCAGAAGTAAATATGCCCCACTGTCAAATAAAATATTGATCAACCATATAGGGATTATGGTGAGTAATGGACTCATGGGTTTGGCAAAATGAAATTCCAAAAGAGCATACAAGCTTCACCATCTCCCTATCTCACTTCTTCATCTATGGGAACCCTTATAAGTCAGTGTCATACAGAGTCACAAAGGGCATGCCAGCTAATCCTTCCAAACCCTGTCCAGCTACACTACTGAATATTAAGCAGGCAGAGAAATTGGCATTTCAGTTTAAATGCAATGTAATTGAATGTTCTTTAAGACATATGCTATTGGAACATTATTAAAAAGTCTAAATGGTACAGATTTATTTTTATATTTCTGAAGCATCTTTAGGAATAGAAATGTTAAAACTATGTAAACTTTGCTAACAATGATCATCTCTAGTTATTGATATTGTGGTTCTGCCTTCTCTTTTCCTCTCTAACCCCGGGATATCTATTCTATAACTTTTTTTGTTTTCAAGTTCTATATAATGTGCCTGCGTTGATTTTGTAATGGACAATCTTAGATTTTATTTTTCAAAGGAGGAGGGTTGGGGAGAGTGATAGGCAGTAGCTGTCAAGAGGTGCAAGGTCAAAAGTGGATTTATTTGGAATGGCAGAAATGTCTTCGTGTTTATAACAAAGAAGTCAGTCGAGAAGGGAAGCCTGAAGATATGGACAGAAGGGGGTCCCCAGTGGGGCAAGGTCTCGAGGAAAGCAGAGGGATGCAATCCAGGAGCAAGGGTACAACTGGAAAATTGCCGGGCTCCTGGAAAGAAACACTTTTTTTTTTTTTTTGTAGGAAGAAAGATACATGCCTATACCTGACAGAGAGGAGCAGAAACAGAGCCAGTGAGAGGATGGAGGACGTGTGAGAGCTCATCCTCCTGGGGATGGAGGCTGGTGTCTGCAGAGGGCTTGAGACAGGTGGTCCATGGTAGCTGGTATGCAAACAGAGGAGCTAATGAAAGGCAAAGAAAAGCACTGCTATCCAGCCCCAAGTGCCCACTGGAAGTAGAGACTGTACTTTTCAGAAGCACTAAGCCACCCATGTGCATAATTTTCTCTAGCCCTGCTCAGAAACCTGAGTACAGGAGCAGAGATACATTTAGGCTCCACATTCTCAGTGTTAAAATAGCCAAAGGGAATGGGGGGCTTCATAAATTCATCAGCTGCCAAAAAATATATGTGAAGACACTGTAGGATGAAAAGCCAAGAAGCAGCTCAAAAATATTTGTGAGCTCTCCTCAATCACTGAGGGCTCCTTTCTCTGGAATCACGGAAATGGCTTTAAACAACCATCCCCCCCCCCTTTTTTTTTCTAAATGATCTTCTCCAGGCAGCATGAATTCAGACCTTTGCATTCAAAGAAAGCAATCATCCTTTGTAGGAATTTTAGATGTTGGAGTGATCCATAAAGTAGTCATTGAAATACACCAGCATCTCATTATTCTTAGTGTCCTTTCTCTCCACAGCAATGGAAAAACCTTCAGCTCAGGGTATGACCTTGCTAATCAGAATGAACAATGTCTTCCTTTGCAGGGGATGCCATGGGGTCTTCCACATTTTCCTGCGGCCTATTGTCCTTTGCACGTATCATAATCTCTCAACGATCCTGCCTGTCTGGTGATTGTTCCAGTTTTATCTATCTAGTTCTTTAGCTTTTGTATATCTCCATTCCTTCTTGGAGCTAATCCAAAAAAAGGCTCCAATCAAAAGGAATATTTACACCCAGCACCTTTCATCATTATCAAGGAAAAACAAGCAGGCAGATATCACACTGCCTTCCAGCGTAGTGAGGTGATTCTGATGACAAAGCAGCACCTTAAAGATACAAACGGATGAAGCAGGTTCAAGTTCAAGACCACAGTCTGCTTTCCTCTCATCATAGCAGGCCCTACTGAGAGATTACTCATTCTGAAACTTTACATTCACATTTTACATTACGGATTATTTACATCATTCTTTTCCTATTCAACGTTTTTTTTTTTTAAATCACCTATCCCTATCCATCAAACTCCACAGTCTGCATTCCGATGTGGATTGTTCACCTGGCCCCTATTTTTAATTCCACTGCTCTCATCAATCCTTGGTGATGGCGGAGCAGGTTTACTTGTTATTTTTCATGCAGGCCACAAGCAGTACCACCTCAATGCCTTTGCTTATTCAGAATTGTTCTCCCCAGCCACATTCCACTTTCCCTCCAGTCCCAACACAAGCCCATTCATTCTGGGGTACTGGGGGGATGGACTCTGCAATTACAGAGCTTCTGTGATCACCACCTTCTCTGGACAATTCAAACTCAGAACCTTCTGGGGCTCTGTAAAAGCTCCACGCTCCAAAATGGGGGTTGAGAGAGGCTGGGGGTTGGTAAGTTGGGGAGATATTGGTCAGAAGATACAAAATTTCATTAGAAGAGAAGAATCCATTGTACAGCACAGTGACTAGAATTAATAACAATATATTGTGTTCTTGATTTTTTTTTTTTTTGGTAAAGTTTCACCCAAACACTGAGCCACGTCCCAAGCCCTATTTTGTATTTTATTTAGAGACAGAGTCTCACTGAGTTGCTTAGTGCCTCGCTTTTGCTGAGGCTGGCTTTGAACTTGATCCTCCTGCATCAGCCTCCCGAGCTGCTGGGATTATAGGCATGCATCCTTGAAAACTGCAAAGAGAGTAGGTATTAAATGCTCTTATCCTACAAAATGTTAAGTATCTAAGGTAACGCAAATGATCATCAGACATTTCACAATGTATACATTGTGGTACATAAAAAGCATATGCAATTTTTATTTGTCCATTAAAATAAATGAACAAATAAAATGAACAAGTAAAACCGAAAGTATCAACCATTACCATAAAAAATGCACATGGGTAGAATCTCACACCAGAAGCTTATGTTTCTCTTGTGCAGACTGGTGCTTCCTCAAGTTCAATGTGCACATGACCCCTCCAAGAGCATTACTCAATACTTAGATTCTGGTTCAGTAGGTCTAGGATAGAGCTGGCAATCCCACTTTGAGACCATACCAGGACCACACCGAGTAGGAAGGGTGTGTAGGGCTGGGGAATTTGTATTGTTATTATTTGCTGAACAATTTTGAGGCAACTTGCATAGGACCTGATATACATTTAGGAACTACCTCCATTGTTCTTTTGGTGGCTAGCATGTATTCTCAGGTATTACGGCATGCATTTTTTCCATGATTGTGTTTGGCTTGTGTCCTCCACTAACTTATACATTAGAGAAAAGAGAGCACCAACAATGTACCCCTTTGCTCTGTTCAGCTGTCCATGTGCCTTGCAGTCAACATCTAAGACATACATATTAATCAAAGAAAAGAAGCGCTGTTCCTGCTTCAGTACAAAATTATCACAGAGAAAGAATTTCAAGGCTGCTGCAGCAATAAATACACCATGAAAAGAAGAATGATATTAATTTTGGAGAGTTCCCTTGAATTTTAACATATGTAGTTCCAATTAACTATGACAGGATGCACATTAAAACCCACAGCTCTGCATCTCTGGTGCCACTCACCTGAGGTTTCTCTGCTGCATTTATTATTCATGTGGCCAGGGATTCTTGCTAATTACCAGGTGTCTTGTTCCCTTCTGCCCACACCTGATTTCAGGATGTTGAGGTCAACGGCTCAGCTTTTCAAGTTCCCTGCATCACACTGCACCCTGGTTTGAACACCTGAAATGTATAAAATCTAAGGTTAACATGGATTTTATTTTGTCCTTTGGAGCAGGAAAATATAAAACCTGAGCTCCAGGAATGGCATATTTCCTGTTTTTATTGGTCATAAAACGTTCACAGCAGGAGCAGGTGGCACAGACAGAGTCACAGAATCAACTAACCTCTAGCACGTTTCTTTCCTCTGGGAGGGCCCGCCTCCCTTTCCATACTGAAACCACATTTGAACACCTGCACAGAAAACCCACTGCAGTGCTCAGAACCACTGTAAGTGTGCAGTTCAGTGATTTCTAGTAAATGCACATAGTTTTGCATTTGCCCCAATGATCTACATTTTTGCCATTTTGATTATGATTATTATTATATTTGTTAACGGTTAATTCCTAGATCCAGAGAACAACTCATCAACTTTGTGTCTCTGTAGATTTGTATTCTCTGGACATTTCATATAAGTCAAGGTGTGCTACCACATGACCTCCTGTCTTAGTTCACTTAACATGGTATGTTGAAGGCTCATTCCTGTTACAATGTATCCTACTTTATGTTATTGCCAAGAAGTATCCCTTCCTGTGGAAACATCACATTTTATTTATCCCTTCAGTAGCTAATGGAAAGTTGAGTTATTCCTACTTTAGGTCTATTATGACTAGGGCTTCTACGAATGTGCTTATATGTGATTTTGTGTGGACTTTCACTTTATATCTCTTGGGTAAAGGCCTACAAGTGGAAAATCTGGGTTGTATAGTAAATTTGCTTTCACCTTATAGGGAAACACAAAGTATACCATTTTACGTCTGCTAGCAATGTATGAAGAGTGCTTCTACTCTACATCTACAGAAAACATTGTTATATATTTTATTATCGTCACTATCTTCACAGGAGCAGCATAGTATTTAACTGTGGCTTGCCCTTGCCTTTCCCTAATACTAATGATACTGGGACATCATTTCATGGCATTTTGTATCTTCTGTGGTGCAATATTTCAATTGGCTTAGTTTCTTTTTCAGTAAAACTTCCATAATGCTTCTTTCTCAAAACTGATCTCTCTTATATGCATGACAACAATGTAAAACTTACAGAGACCCACCGCTCTGTAAGTAGAAAAGGACTTAATAATATTAATAGTGCATAGGGCAATAAATACATTTGGGGAAATTTATGTTTCATTTTACAGTGTACAATAAAAAAACATTTTACTAACCTGAAGGTTTTCCATTAATTAACTCACATTTCTGTTGGCATGGCTCACTTTTTTTTTTCTTTTTAACATTACGCTAAGCCATCACCCCACGCCCCATGATCCTAAACACATAGCAGCTATTACAGCAGGGGAGCAGATGGTGAAGGTTTCCATAAAAGAGAAAGGGAAACAGACTAGCCCAAAGAGAGGTGAGCAAACACAGCACATGAATGGTGAGAACTGAAATGGAGGGTCAAGTACAAATTAAAAATAGAAGCCATGACAACTAAACTTGTTTTGGGGAGGAAAACGTCTCTTTAAAATATGGTTAATGAAGAGCGTGCATACATCAAGTATTATTTTTATTTGCTTTTGGAATGTCGCCATACAAAATTATTTGTTTTTGTTCTTGTACTTTTATTTTTTACAAAATTATTGAAGACAATAGTAAAATAGAGTATAAGAGATGATCAAGGGCTGGGGTTGTGGCTCAGTGGCAGAGCACTTGCCTAGCATATGTGAGGCACTGGGTTCGATTCTCAGCACCACATATCAATACATAAAGAAAACAAAAGATGATCAAGGTTATTTAATAACAGTCCAAAATTTTATAAAGGAATACCTTTCTTCTTATTTTCTCTTTAGGAAAGTTAAAAAAAATTGTGTAATTAAACAAGGAGATAATTATTGTTTTCCCCAATTTTCTTTTTGTGTACAGTAACAACAGCTAAAGGGAGCCACCTGATATCTCTTTTTTCATTTTCTTCCATTTCCTCAATTAATACAATGAGACTCTATAGGACAGTCACCATCTTTACCCACCAGGTAGTTATTCCTCCAAGTTGAGCTGAAGACACCTCATTTGTGAATTGCTCTTGGCATTATTCTGGTTTCGTTCTGTGTTTCTTATTTGCTTTCCTGATTTAGTATCCAAATTAGGATAAAAAGAAATACTTTCATTTTGCTCAAAGTCTCATTTCCTCTTTGAAACCTGAAAAAAGAATCAACTCTTCTCTTTTAGATGGGAAGAAAAATTTTTAAAATATTTTTCATGTGTTGTTCTGTGCAACTCTACAATGTGACTCCACCTGTATGGATGCTCTTAATTACTCACAGTGACTGTGAGGTCAAAGAAAAGGAAGAACGCCTGACTGTGCCTCTAATGTATAGACCATGTCTCATATGTCATCAGGAATCTTCAGATATGTTTTAAGTATGTGACTAAATGAGAGCTAAAGGTAAGTCACTCTTATTTTTTTTAATTAGCACTTGCTTGATGAGAAGAACTGTAATTTTTATGTTTTTATAGTGCCTTATAGTTATACATAATACATATACATTATGTCAAAATATATAATAATTTTGAAATAATCATGCAAGCATGGAATATAATTTGTTCCACTTCAGTCCCCAGATCTTCCTCTTTTCCTCCCCTTCTCACCCTCTTACCCTTTATCTATTATTTTTAAAAATACATCACTGGAAGAAAATCAAAAGAATAACTATATATCTCAAATTTGAAATTTTAATGAAAATCATAGAAAACCTGTTGGATCGAATTCAGTTCTGAGCTGCGATTTGAAGCCCTTTGAATTACTGGTGACTCTTCATTGGACAACAGTTTTGCAAAAATATGTACATCACTACCTTCCCTACTTTACCGTGAACACAACAGAGAACACAGTGGGCAATGCAGACTGGGAGGAAGACAGAAGAGAGAAAACTAACAACTTTGAATTTTTCTGTATCTTCCAAGAATCCTATCCCATCTCCCCAAATCTACACCTGCCTAAAACATCAATTTCTGCATGCACACGAAAAGATAATTGTCAAAGTGTGTATATTACTGCTTGCTGCCAAATAATAGATAATAATAACATATTTTCATCATCTAAATAACTCAGCAGTTATAAAATGCCCACTACTATTCTAAAGTTGATTTTCTAAAGTCTAGATTATCTAGTCAGCTACTCATATGCATCTTCTCTTTATTCATCTAGTTCAGTATTTAACTGCTTTGTGAGTGGGAAGGACCAGGGACCCATTCTTTTGGCAAGTAATTTTTAATGACAATTTGGCCTTGGTTTTACTGCAAAATTTTTCTTTTGAACCCTGTAAACCTCTCTAAATTATTGAATAATTAGGTTAATGTTAATAAGGAGCCCATAATTCGTGTCAGTAAGAAAAAGATAAAAATATGATAAAAGAGTGATAGAAACAGGCTTATGCTTTTAGGATTGTTCTTTTTAATCACCAACTTGGATAATCACAGGCTGTGTAGAGCAACCCTACACCTGTGCCATGTGTGGACAGCACTAATGATGGTTATTATAAATAACACCAAACCTTTCCAATGTACAATGCTCTCACGCAATTACCTGACATAATAACATATGTCTTGCAGTGTAATTATGGGAATCATTATACCCATTTACAGATTAGAAAATTGAGACTCAGAGAACCAAACCAGACAAGAAAATATAACAGATGAGTGAGAAGGCCCCAACTTCAATCCTACTTTATCTGCTTCCAAACTCTTCACACTTTTGAGATGTCCTTTTAGATTCACAGCTAGAAGAGTTGTTAGGAGACTTTAGAATAATAAATCAATATTAGTGAGTCATTTTATCAAGTTACATTACATAAAACAAATAAGTAGATCTGTAAAAGATTCCCATGGAGAAACAGCTTCTGCAGATATTTATATTCATTAAAATTTCTTAGCTGTTAGCAAAATACTTTGAAACTAATGTCTAAGAAAAAAGTATGAGGCTTAATATTTTTGCATCCCCAAACCAATATGCCTAGTTCCAGTTCCTATGTGTATGTCCATGTATTGTTTTCCTCTGTTAATATGTAAATAAAAGGTGACTAGCTGGCACATAGGAGACAGGGATGAGTAGTTTAAACTTGAGTCTCAGACATGGTATCAAGAACTTGCAATTCCACAGATTGGTTTATTTATTGTTCCACTTCATTCTTGGCCATACCACTTTCACCTGTGAGTTTGAACTACATACACAGAGACTTCAGAACAAGCAAAATTTCTTGAGCAGATGTTGTCTCCACATTAGCCTGGAAGGACCAGTTCTAGATAATCGCTTTAGGTACTTCCCCATGGCAGCCAACAAAGAAAGTGAGGATGCCATAGTGACAGGTGGAAACATCTAGAAGTTCCTCAGGTTGACTCTGTGATATGAGGTAAAGTCCACCAAACAATTTTCAGGTAAGATGGTGGAGGGTACAGTTCATCACTGGTGCCTTGGAGCATCCAGATGGTGATGTGGCAGAGTGAGACGAGCCCTTTATTTTGTGCAATGTGAACATTTAAAATTTAACATAAACATTTGGAATAAAGTCCAGAGTTCTTATCAAGACCAGAATAAGCACAAGATGTAGACCCTGCTCACTTTCTTATATCATCTTCTACCACGCACCTTCTCTAGCTGAGCACCTTGCCTTCCCTGGAACAAGGATACTCCTAAGGACCACACATTGAAAGCCTTCTGCATCTGAAAAGTTCTACTCTCATTTATCCATAGATTCTCACTAGAGCTACATCAGGCCTCAGGTGCCATAGCTTCTAATCTGAACAATGCCTCTGAAAATCCATTTAAAATAGAAATTTCTGACGTTCTCAGCAATGCCTTATTCCTCTTCTAATTTTATGTTATCTAATGCAGTTTTAATAATCTGCTATTACATATTTATACTAGAATACTTTATATAATATACTTATTTGTTCATTTGCTTGCAGTTTCCACCTCCATTCTCTGTGCATCACCTTAATAAACCAGTAAGAAAAAAAAAAGACACTCTTCTGCTCATTTCTCTCTCTGTGGACTCGAGAACCAGGCCTTGCACAGAGAAGGTACTCAGAAAATATTTGTTGAGTGAATGAACCCACTCCTGCAACTCAGACTCAAAGCTAGGGAAAATGCATTTCAACAGCGCTAACCCACATGTTATGATGGGTATCAGGGAATTCCATGCATGTAATGCATAGTGTTAAGCCTTACTTGAAAGCGATTTCATGAAGTCAGGTAGATACAAGGGAATATGGTACCTTAAATTGGGCCTAGGAACCCTGGCACAAAACTCACATTGTGTTTCCATGTTGAAGGCTTTCCTGTGGGTCGCCAACCTCTATGTTATCAGTTCCTAGGCGTCTACACCTTTTTCCTCTGAGTCACTTCCTCCGAGTTGCACATTTGATTACGGTAATTAAAGAAAACGTCTTCCTATGTGAAGTAAGGTGTGAAAGAACAATCAAAACAATAAAATGGTGAGAACATTTCTCCAAGCAAAAGCAATTTCCCCTTTAAAAGAGCTCACCTATTATGATCTCTGTGGAAGCATCTATTTTCAGTTTATTACTTCTCCATGATGAAGAACAAACTCATCCCAGGGAACTAAAATACTAGGGTAAGTCACAACGACCACATTTTCATTCCTTGCCAATCAAAACTCATAAGGTATAATGTCATTAAATTAAGCTCAGAATAGCAACTTCCAGGGTCTAGTAAAGTGCTTTGGGAAGAAGGCTGTACTTAGTCCACCCTTTATTGTATTATATTAACAGCATAGCATATAAATAGATCTTCCAAGGTTCATGCTCTATTTCTTGGTGGAAGTCAGCTTATAAAATCCTGAGGACCGTATGTCCACTATGTCCATAAACTCAAGTAATTCCCAAATGTTCATTTGTATTCATAATTATGTTCAGTCATTCAACATATGCTCTGAGCCCTCATTATATGCATGGCAATGTTTGTTATTAAATTTTAATTAATAGTGTTATGAATTATTTTTGAGAGCTTTGCATACAAATCACTAGGTCAGGTACAGCTGGAGAGACAAACATCATCAAAGTATGCTTTCCTACTTCAAAGGGTACCCAACGTAAGAAGGTTTGGACCATTAAAGTATGTTATTTAGATAGGGAGAAAGGATAATGAGACTATAGGAAGTAAAGATAGAAGTCAATGAATGTTCCAGAAACAATGAGCCCAAAAAGTAGGGGGAACAGGAGGAGATGTCATTTCAAACATTGGGTGGCTAAGTGGTTCATCTTGGCCACCGTCCCAATCGTGGGTGGAGAGAAAGAAATTCCTCTCACCCTTTGATCCCACTCAGCTCGCATTGGTGTAAACCATAAACTATCTAGCTACTATCTCTGGAGAGCTTTCTCATCTGACCACATCTTGTTTTGGGCATAGAAATGATGCTACTCAACAATAGACACATGTGTGATGAATTCACTTTATAAGGCTTTGTACAGGAGGGACCTAGATGTTCTCAACCTTTGTAGCCCATCAACAAAGAAAGTGTCTATAAATAGATGCACTGCTGGAATGTGAAGAGGGCCAGTCTTGGATCTAGTTAGCACTGACTTTTCACTCTGCTTGAAGGGCATAGACATATGCTTTGGGCCCTGGTTTTGTGCATAACACCATGTGTGGTTGAGTTTTAATTATAGTGTTGAAAGTAATTTAAGAGATAGGGATTATGCAATAGCTTGCCTCCATCCCCATTTTGCAGGGAAAGAAAAGGTGGGAGAGCACCAGATGCACTTGAAATCTTGAAGAGAGTTGGAGTATTAAACCTGATTCCCCAGCATCAAACCACCCTTTTAATATGGGAGAAAAGCCTATGAGAAGTAAGACAGACATATTATTTATCATCTAAACCTGGATATATTTTAGAACAATGTGAGTACTATTAATCATTTCATCAGAATCACAGGTTTAACACTAGCCCTTATGGTCAATGAAATGGTGGATGGAGGTGAAATGATACCATCTTCTTTCAATCAAAGTTATTAACCTAGCATCTAATACACTTTGCGTGTTTCCTCCGGGAAGCTAGATATACCGCCTAGCTCAATTGCCTGCATTTGAGGCTTGGAGGGAAAAAAAAGGGGAGTTTAAGTACAGAATCAGAAGTTTTTCATTGTAACATGGGGATTCCAATGGCATAGCAGACGTACTCAGAGACAGCAGCATCTGGCACAGGAGTAGCTACTGTCCACAGGAGAAGGCACATCTGACAGCAAAATCAAAGGTCAACTGGTGAACAGCACCACTCTTAAGTCCATAGGGGACATCCTGGCTACACCTTTGCTTACCTGATTTCTGTTTGAGTCTTGTTCTCTAACTAGACCTAAGTACACTGTTAAACTCCTTAGATGGTGATGAAGACAGCGATTTTCTGTTGACTGTTTTAACCTGAGGACCTCAGCTATTAACTGGGGATGGCACTGATAATATAAAAGCATTCTGCAAAAAAAAATATCTAATAACATCTTTTGAGCTTAGAATACTTTTCTAAAAATAGCCAAGAATTTTGTAACACAACTCTCTTTTCTTTCCAATCTCTCACACTCACAGATACATATGTACATAATCAATCAATAGAGGCATTCATATAAGTTCTATTAAAAAAGAGGCTGAGATATTTTAAGAAGTCACAGTTGAAAGAAAATATTCAAGGCTTTTGAAGCTCTTGTCAAATTATTTACCTTCAATTTTAGATGTAGCAGCTGATGTATTGAAGTAAACAAATATTCATCTGCAAGATTACAGATGGTGCATATTAATTGCTGCACACATCAACTTGTAATGGAGCTTTGTAATTATAGTTAATGGATTTCATAATTGCTAGAGGCGTAGGGAAGGGGAGAAATGTAAAGGATGCAATAAGCCAAGGAAGATAAGTATTTGTTTGAATAGAGTTGATAAAATGCTCTTCAAATTTTTCTAATTTAGGAGAACATGAAAATAAAGCATATGTTCCCTGCCTGTGAAGTGTGGGTACTACAATAATTAATGCCACAGTCTTAAACCAGAAGGCAAATGCCAGAATGCTACAGGTAAACTAGCAAGAATCAGAGCTTGTTTCTATCAATCTGGTTTATGGACAATAAATAACTGAGAATCATCTGAGACTGCTCCAAAAGGCATACAGGAGGCTGGAAGAGGGTGAATGTCCTGATTTTAGAGAGAAGAGCAAGAGCATAGATAAAGATAATAGAGCCCTGGATTTGGATTTGAACCACCTTAAGTTGCATCCTGCTCATTCAGGTGATGTTAGGGGACCTAATTCAACCTCCTGTGAATGGTGACTAAAGATGAGACCAAGCAGCTACCAGGCCATGATGCCACGGTAATAATTGACCATTTTTTGCATTATGTGTCGTGTACTGCTCACACAAAAACCTTTTATAAAATTGCTCTGGAATGAAGGATGGGAAACTAGGATGTAAGGAACATTGAGTACCACTTGCTCCTTCTCAATCCATTGAAGCTTCCTTTGGCTCAATCCATAAATAGATAAATAGTTTTTTTTGTTTGTTTGTTTCTTTGGGTTTTTTGTTTGTTTGTTTGTTTGCTGGCCCTTGAGGGTGGGTTAAAAAATGGGGGAAAAAAGGACTCCTTACACACTTATTCCTCTAATTAACTTAAACTCCATTTGAAACAAAAACTTACAGGTTACTTCCTTATTGCCTACATTTCTGGACACAATTAAGAGTGATAAAATTTAAATAGCTCCCATCTTTTCAATCTTTCCAAAGAGTCAGAGGCAATGTGGTATGGCAGAAAGATCACTTGATCCTGCCTTACCTGGCCTCATCCTATCCAGATGGCCTCGACTACCATCCTTCCTGCCTTCATTATTAGTTGCCATATTTATAAAATGAGGAGTTTAATTTTTTCAAAGTGCCTCCCAATGTTCTGCTTACCTTATGGAGAATAGCAAAGAGTTTTCCCCATGTATCTTACTTATTAGCATATTGCCACTGGACTATGACCAGTGGCAATTGTGTCAGAAAATGAGTCTGTTTTCCTCATCCCAGATTCAGTAGTTTTTATCATGTATACAGGAGTCACTCAAATGAAATTAAATGAATGAATGGATTAAAGAATGAATATGTCCTCAATAGAAATGCATACCCTTATCTTTGGAAATTACCATATCAACAGCAATTTTTTTTATGTTTGGATTCTTCCAACATCTGACTCTGATACATGGATGTGATTTCAAGTAATTTATTTAAAGTGTGATGTCAGGACCCGCAGGCAGTGATGAAGTGAGTTAGGGGGAAAGAAGGCAGTAGAATGTCATCAAGAGCATTGCTACTGTTGGTGATCAGAGTTTGATTCAATTGGGAAAGTATGGAAAACACTCTAGAGCACATACCATTTGAAGAGCAAGAGAGCAGAAAATGTGGTATATTCAATACTGTACCACCAAGACCTAGCACAGGATCTCATGCTTGTGGAATGAATTGTAAATCTATAATAAAGGCACAACACTATGAATATTATAAGGCTCCATCACTACCCAATCAAATAATGTAGATGAAAGTATATTAAGAAGTAAAAGGTGCTCTATTAGTCTAATTTTTTGGTTATTATAACAAAATTCCAGAGACAGGTTTACTTTAAGAAAGAAAGTAGATTTGTTTACTTTATAGTTTTGGAGTCTAAAAGTCCAAAATTGGACAGCCCCATTTATCTGGTCTCTAGTGAAGGTCTAATGGCAGATGACATAATGGCAAAGTACACATTTGAGTGAGAGATTCCATTGCAAGAAGGAAGCCAGAGGGAGAATTAGGGGTTTGGATTACAATCGCCATAATTTATTCTTGTGATAACTAACTCAAAGTCCCATGAGAATTACCTTAGTCCTTTCCAAGGGCCGCATCCTCAATGTCCTGAAGTTTCTTAGTAGTCACCACCCTTTAGAAGTCCCACCACCTCTCACATGACCACAATGAGATCTAATCAGCCAACACATGAATTCTTGAGAGACAAACCATATCCAAACATAGCAAATGCTACTCATAGATATGGATAAAATAGAGGAATTTGGACACCATGCCCAAAGTAACCATGCAAGATATGAGACTTCCATCTTGTATAACACCACATTTCTTTACTTAGCTTTAATATATGTGAATTTGGATGTATAATAGATGAATATTCCAAGGGAAATAATGACCAAGGTGTGACCAGGTGTTAGCATGCTCAAGAAAAGAAGGAAACAAATATTAAAGAAATAACAAAAAGCTTTAGCCTGGTGGAATGTTTCTGGTTGGGAAATATATGAAAATTTGTAACCAAGACAATTACATCTTGATAACATTGGAGAGTTAACTTGGTTACAGGTGGGTAAGGAGAAAAAAAAGAAGTTTTTATTTTGGGCATTTACCTTAAACAATCAACTCTCAATTTTAAAATGGCAAGAAGAAAATAAGTCATAATGCTAAGGGAAGCTATGGCTCAGATGCTGTTTTGATCCTTAACAAGTTTATTTATGAAACCAGAGGCCAAAGAACAAGGCCAATATTTTCCTCAGTGATATGAAAAGAATCATTTCCTAGTTTCTTTCTCTTTTTTTTTCTGACCACCAAGAATTGAATGCTTTCCATTTCCCACACCAGATTTTAAAAAGCTTCTCCATCTCTGATACCATTACAAACAAGCTAGAAGCCGATTACAAGTGGTTTAGGAGAAGGGAACATTCTGACAGACAGTAAGCTTTATACATAACAGTTTGCTGTACTAAGAGAAATTTGTGGGAAATTCGGGATGGAATTTTATGTACTTTGTGCAAAATCCAGTCTGGCTACTTTAGATCAAGAACCAGAATTCTCCACTTGGTTTACGTGTGCTTGAGAAAACACTAAAGAAAAGTTGAGTCATGGCTGTACTTCTGATGAGTGTGTCGGAGCTCCCAGTGTTACAACTCTTTAGTGAAGGAGCCCTTCCATTTTTTCTCTCACACTCTCCACCATTTCTTCAGAGTAAAAGCCTAATGCCCTAACACCCAGTAGGCTGATTTGAGGCCACATCCAGTGTGTGGATCCAAAGATGATTCTCTGGTAAATATTTAACTGCCCCTTCTAGTGGAAAAATATAGATGTAGGGCAATTTCTGTGGTGTAAATTCCCCTAACCATGATTGATTCCAAACTACCAATGTAAAAATCACTGAATTATGAGAATAGATGTGCACTTTAGCCTCTTTGAGCCTATAGAAGCAGCTCCAATGCCCAAGGTTAGCTGTCACACCTTGCTCTCATTATAGGCATCCTCTCCTATAATTACATCCTTTGTTCTTCTTGGAAATTTTGAACCCAGAGAGCCATTTCACCTTTCTTTGATAGTGAGCATTATTCCAGGTCATCTAGTTTGGTCCAACCTATTGAGTTTCACTAATTGAGAATTTCAGAAAGGATTTAGTCTTCAATCCTTTTGTTCCCAGGGTGTATACCTGCATTTCTCATGTACATTTTTCTTAGATTCTCCACCCAAAACAAACAGAAACACACACACACACACACACACACACATACACACACACAATACTTAAGCTTTCAAATTTTTTCAACTAGTCTATATCAAAACATATAACACATTTTTTTAATTCTTTGAAAGATTTAAAATAGGGAAGGTTTTAATCTCTCTAAGAGAGTTTAGGTGCATATGACCTTGCTCAGATTGGGGATATGAATTAAATGGCCTTATCCATGCCCTTTCTACCTTGGTTTCATTACTCAACTAGACAGCCACCTGCTTATGGGAACATGGGAAGTTCCATAACCTGGAGACCTTCCGTAACCATTATCTGGATATTTGTGAGTAACTCATGTGATCTCATTTCTAATATACTGGATGTAGCAGTACTTGCAGTTATTTTTCTGTAGCAAATACCACGTAATGAAGACCAACACTATAAAGGAGACTGCATTGAAAATAAGAATGATTTTAAGCAATGTCAGGTTAATAGAACTATTAACAGACAAACAAACAAAATAATTTATGGTAAAGAATGACGGGCTGTCAATGGAGCAAACTTGGGTTTTATATGGTTGGTATCACACAATGGAAGAACGTTTCCATTCTGCTTCCAATCATGTGTGTCTACCTGCAAAGGTAGAGGTTGTTTGGTTTTATTTGAGATTGTGTATAATTGCTTTGGTTTTTGACAAAGGGCAGTGCCCTTATTTATCCTCCCTATGATATTGTTATCATTTGTTCCAGCTCAAGGTAAACAAAGGATATATTACAGAAAACACAACCAGAATCAGTAACATGCCCTACATCAAAAGCATCCCATCAATAAGACAGCCAGTAATGAAAAACTAAACTCGGAATTAACTAGTATGTTAGGAAAACTCAACCTGAAATGAATTCAACTTATCTCAAAATAATTTCCATTTGGGGTTCATTTTTATAGTAGACTGATATTTTAAAAAACATTGCCAGTTGAATGAATAGCTTCTTCTGGAAAAATTTCTTACCTCTTTAGCTGAATGAAATTTTTTCCATATTTCATTGGTGTGTTATAGTTTTACAAAACGGTGGGATTCATTGTTACACATTTGTAACATGCACACACTATAACAATATAATTTGGCCAATGTCATTCTCCAGTATTTCCCTTTTCCCTCCTGTCCTTCCTTTCCTGGGGTTGCTTTCCTCCACATTACTGATATCCCTTTGATTTTCTGAGATTTGGCCCATCTTTCTGATCCTTTTTCCTCTCTGGCTTCCACATATGAGAGAAAACGTAGTGCTGGGAGCCATTAGCCAAGTAGGTATGACAATTTCCTTGCCAGCGTACCCCATGTTGCTGACATTTTGCAGTGACATTGAATGTAGTTGACCTTGCTCAAGGACCAGGGCGGATTAGGGTGTTCCTGGTTTAACATAATCGGGTTTAGGGCGTTCCCAGTTTAGGTTCCAGGTTTAAGGTTTAAGATTATTCCTGCTGGGAATAGGGCGTATCCTGCTGCCTAAATTCCCCTTGAGTTCTCACGGGATTCAGACAGTATATTTTGGGAGACAGAAGCCCAGTGGAGGTGGATTTGGGCAGAGAACGTGGATTTCCCCAGAACGTGATTGTAGACGGCTGGTGTGAGTTCGAGAATAAAGAGTTGCTGTTTGAATCTACAAGCTGTGTGGTGGCTCGTGATTGTGTGCCCAGCCAGACTGCAGCATTTGTGCCCAGCCAGACTGCGGCAACGTAGGACCCTTGGCTTTCTGATTTTGATTTTGATGAAATCATAAGAAAAAAAAATTGTACTGGGAGAAATCAGCATGGCTGCCCATTGGTATTCAGCAGTCTGGGAAAGAATCAGATACTTACCTCAGAAATCAAATTGTCTGAACTAGGCTGGGACCCGCCTGTACTCTTTCATCACCCACCACTCCAGAGAGCCCTGGATGCTGGTGCTGGTGCAAGGGACCGTAGAGTCCTTTGAGTTTAAAATATTTTCTTTATCATCTTTGTGTAACACTTGGCTGTCCCTCAACCTTTCTCCCGTGTTCTCAGATGTTATATAAAGATTAAATCCGATGTGTTACAGATGGGCTTATACCCTCCAGACAGTAGAAAAGAAGTAATGCCTCAAATAACTTTGGAGATTGCAACTTTTAAATGGCTTTCTTATAAGAATTCTCCAAATTTCTTTATCGATTTATAAGATGTACTTAATAAGACAAAGGAAAACAGATGATTTTTTTCTCTCACACACACGCAACACACACACACACACACACACACACACACAAATAATACTGTTAAAATGAGACAGAGTGCCTCTTTTGTTTTCTGTCACTACACTGAGCTCTGCTTGCAAATAGGAAATCCCAATGAGAGATGTAATGCCAAGAAGGGCATTTTAAGGACTAACTACTATCTGCTTACAGGCATTGAAAAGGGAGGTTGAAGCTGGAAATCCCTGGGTATTCTTAAATCCCTTCAATTTGGGGTCAAGAGGATGCTAAGGACCCTGCATTCAGAAAACTGGTTATTTCTGCCAAGAATTACACATCTTGTCTGGCTCTCCTTCTTGGGGACAGTTAGGCAGACCGGTTATTTTCTGCCTGACTCTGAACTGTTTAGGCTTTTATTGCAGCATGTAAAGATTTATTGCCACCTCAGGATGCAAAAGAATGATACAGTTTCTACTTGATCAATGCATCACCAGATGGCCCTACGTTTTGCATTGCACCAACCTGAAAGGATAATGAGAAAGTCTTATCATTCAAGTTAAGGACTTTTTTTTTTTTTTGGAAGAACTTTAAAATGATCTCTCAACCTCTATTGTTTTAGAATGTGAACCAACCCAATCAGTTATAGAATGGGTTGGTCCAGACTGTTCTATGACTCTTTGGATGTCATCTTAGCTCACATTTTTTATTCCACTGTGCGGAAAACAATATCAGGTAGGTCAAACACCTTGTTCAAAGTCAAAAGCAAAACCCCAAATGCAATCACATTGTACTTTTTCTGGCACCTATAAAATTTGAATGGGACAGGAGAGAGGGGAGCTGAAGCTCATGGACCCCTATTGCCAGGTGAGCATTTATCTTGCTCTGACCATTCTGTAGAATTTCTCAACATGAAAATCAGCTCCCCTTAGCTTCATGCTAATTTCCTCAATTCCCTCCTTGGGGG
>NW_025999894.1:3459648-3478004 GCF_001458135.2 Marmota marmota marmota | reverse complement strand
GGGGGGGGGGGGGGGGCGGGGAAGAAACCAAAAATACATGGTTCCTCAACTCAATTCTGAAAGTAGAAGCATAGTAAATAAAAAGAAATTTACACAATATAGTCAAGATGCTATCAAGATCTCTGGCATGAATCCTTGCAGGTAGCGCCCTCAAAGACACAAATTCTGGGATAAGATCCGAGATGAGAGAAAAATATTTTATGAGAAGTTATTCTCCTGGAAGGTGTTATTAGAAAGACGAGTTATCAGGAAACTGTTCCAGAAAGCATCAGCTTTAAGAAACGAAGATTCAAATACATTTGCAGGAGAGGGCTGCTGTTATTGTAAAGCATTTAATTTTAAAACTTGATGGGCAAAATTGATGTGAGGAAATTAATTCAAAGCTTGGCTAAAGTCAAGATAGATCACATCCATCTTATACCCTTCAGCAACCATGTCTGTCAATCAGTCTCAGAAGATCAGAATCATGCAGCTGCAGGAATTTTGAGCTGGCAGAGACTCCGACATTCATCTGGATGGTTTGAACTTATTCAGTGCAAAGAGACAAGGAAAATGTCATATCTGTCAATGGGGCTGCTGTTGAGCAGGGCTTGGGAATTACTGCACTAAGTTAGGGAACAAGGCAACTTTATAGAAGAGAATTAATTATGCCGTGATTCATAGTCACTGGCTGTACTATAAATACTTTTATGGAAGTGTTTTTCTTTTCCTTTTTCCTTCCCCTTTTTCCAGAGAGGCTGCGTGGATGAGCATTGCTTCCAGGACTCATATAATTGCACCTAATATCATAGAATGTTAGAGCTGGTGGAATCCTCGCAGCTTGCCCAAGATCCTTCCCCCAGCATTTTACAGGTGAGGAAACTGGAGCCCACATAGTTGAAGGAAGTTTCTGGAGGTCGTAGAGTTAGTGTCTGGCAGGCTGTAAGCTGAATCTGAATCCCAGAGCAGGGCACATTCCACCACACCTTGTCATTTTCCAGTGTGGGCAAGAGAAGCCCCCTGGACAGAGCACTGTTTCCTACAATTAGACCTCAGCCCCAGAGCTCCGTGCAGCTGGAGGACCTGAAGACTTTCTCTTCCTGAAGTTCACTGGTATTTCTGATCATTACTTTAATGAGAAGGTATTTTTAGCTCTTCTTCTCCCATAAGCCTTCTTCCAACTCACTTTCAGGGCTGCCAGGTTCAAGTCTACAGGCCAGAATAACTTTTTTTTTTAACTTAGGGAATTATTTCAATAATCCTCATAGTGAATGCCTTTGATGCATTCAGCAGTGAACGGAGTGTTTTGTGGATATAGATGGGAATAATATGGAATCCCTCTTTCTAAGTTGCCAAGAGGTTATTGTTACCTGGATAGTGGTGGGCTTTGTCCAAATGATATGGGAAACAGAAAAATAAGACTTTTGCATCAGACCCTATTCAGAATCAGAAAGACTCAGGTTAAAAGTGTTTCTTGACCACTCACTGGCTACAAGAACAATTTACTGAAATGCTCTGTGCCTCGATATTTTTTATAAAGCAGGAAAATATAATCTGTGCCTTTAGGGTTGTCATGAAGATTATAAGGCATTGCACAAAAAGCACTAGCACAGGGCACACAATGAAAAATCCAGTGAAGAGTTAGTGTTATTTATTATTTGTTTGCACACGTCTAGAAGATAGAATTATTAGAAAATGTACAAGATGAGATTGTGGATCGGAGTAGATGCAAAATTGACTGACTATTGGAAGCTCTCAATGGAGGAAGTAACTTTGAATGACAGGACAGAGATGTGGGGTCAGACATTCTGAACTGATTCAACCTTGGTCCAGCACCGAATCAGGACTAGTAAGAATGCCTGGATCTCAGGACAAGAGAAGAGGAACAAAAAGAAATGAGGTTGAAAAGGGAAGCCAGGGCTAGCATTTGAAGCTATAAAAAGTCTTTCTGTGTCTGGGAACCTTTAACACAGTTATAAAGCTATACCTTCTGTCATTTCAACACTAAGGGAATCTAATCAAATCTGGATTATCTAGCATTCCCATTATATACACACAGGGAGCAAAACCTTGGCCCTTGTATCCTCATCCTTAACCATGGGTGCTCTCAACAGGGACATCTTAAGGTTTACCAGTGTTTGGTCACTTGGGAGCCCAGGATTAAAAAGGATGCTACAAATGGTCAGAATCGAGAATTTCCAAGGAGATATGATAATTAAATTTAATATGGTGCCCCATATGGGATCCTTGACATAAAAAGGACATTGGAGAAAAACAACAACAAAAAAAATCAAGAAAAAGTATAGACTTTAGCCAACCATAAACTGTTAATACCGACTTGTTAATTATGATGAGATGTTAAGAATAAGGTAACTGAGTGCAAGGTACCCAGGGACCCTTTGTACTACTTTCACATTTTTTCTGTAAATCTTGAATAATTCTAAAATAATATTTTTTTAAAAAAAGAAAAGATATAGCATTAAAAAGGGAAAAAATATTCCTGGACAGACTTATGGTTATTAATGCTAGTCTTGTGTATACTTACTAACGGAAGCATTAGGAAGTATTCTCTAAATGGTTCCATTTTAAGTGAGGAGCATTTTTAACATGGAGAAGACACATAAAAAATATTTTTAAACCTACCTCACCATGGCAAACTCTTGGAATGCTCTCTTTATACTTTTCTTCAGAGGATTCTTTTATTTAACTGCTCCTAATTACATCCAGTTGTGTTGGCCCTATCAAGTGGCTTTTAATGTCCTTGTAGTAAACAGAGCTGCAAGGAGATCATAGTGGGTACAGGGCACTGAGAGGAGGTGAAGGTTGTAAAGAGAGCTGCTCATATTCATGGGCCATTGGGACAGAGCTGTGGGCCAGGGGACAGAGAAAGGAGCATCAAGAGGGAAAACACAATCACATGAGATCAGTGGTTCTCCATCTGGGTCACTGCCTGACCCTTGGGGATATTTGGCAATGTCTTGGAGACATTTTTGGTTGTTATGACTTAGGGAGTCAAGGGAAGGTGAAATTGCTACGGGCATCTCGTAGTTAGTGGCCTGATTTAGTCAGCCTTTTCATTGCAGTGACCAAAATGTCTGATAAGGACAACATAGAGGAGGAAAATTTTATTGGCTTCAGAAGCCACAGTCCATAGACAGCCGACTACATGGCTGCGGGCCCAAGGTGAAGCTGAACATCAGGGTGGAAGAGTACAGTGCAGGAAAGCAGCCAAAGACGTGGCAACAAGGAATCAGAGAGAACTCTGCTCACAAGGGATAAAATGTAAACCCCCAAGGTAAGGCCCCCAAGATCTATCTCCTCTAGCCATGCCCTATGTGCCTTCTGTTACCATCCACAGAATCTATATACCAGGGTACTATTGCACTGACTAGGTTAAGGTTCTCATCATCCAGTCATTTCACCTCTAAACTTTTCTGCATTGTCTCATGCATAAGCTTTTGGGGAACACCTCATATCTAAAGTGTAACACGGGCAAACGTGAAAAACAATATACAGGGCATGAGGTAGCCCAGCACCCAGACAGAGAATTCATACCTGGCCCACAATGTAGAGTGTGGAAGTGAAAACTTGGTATAGATAGAAGCTGGGATATAATGCATTGGCCTCTATTTCCAGTTCCCTGTGTTAAATGAATCCTCCTGAATCTGTAAGCAATTGGTGTAATTCTGAATCCTACTGCAGGACGACTACTGATCCGTTGTTACTGTTAATCTGTTGTTATGGAAAATACTTGCAGATGATTCATCTTAAGCCTGATTTCATGCCCTCTTCTCCCATCTTTTATTAGGAGCACGGGCAGCCAGCTAAGGGCCCTGTAGTCTGACAGAGGCTTCAGCTGCAATGAGGAAGGTCCTGGGGCTTACTCAGCCCAGTAGAAATCAACTTCACAATGTTCCTGTTAACTGGCTTTTCCTCTACCCCTGCGTCTTCTTCCCTAGCCCTTCATTCCTCCTATCTGAGAATACTTCCAAAAATAAACTACCCCCCACACAGCCCTTGCCTCAGGCTCTGTCTTTTTGAGGAATCTAAGCTAAGAACTTGCTCTTTTAAGATTCTCAGAAAAGATTTTCCCTGTGAGTGGTAGATAAGGATCCTTCTTACGCAGTCTCTAGACTCTGGTTTCAAGTACTAATCAGCATCATAATAAATATTAATAATAGCAAAAGGAGTTATCCTGTTAGTCACCCTTATGGAAAAGGATGCCAAAGGTCAGAGAGGTTGAGACGTGCCCTAGCAGAGACCTGAGGTCCCAGTTTGCCTGAGCTCAAAATTCTTACCATATACACAGTTACAACTTCTCCCCAAAGCAGTACAATGTCCAGGTGGAGTGTTGGAGAACAAAGTATTTTAATCTGGAACTAAAACGAAAAAATCTTATTATCATATTCTAACCCACCGAACTTGTCCTGAATATAGTATGAAGTCCAAGGGAACAAGGTCTTCATCATCATGTTGAAATTCCATATGTGGTACATCTTATATTTGCTAGCTATTGATTATGAGTGGATTATGTACAATCGCCATAGAGGACCAAAGTAGGACTAGGGAAACTGTGTATACAGTGTGGTTCCCTCTGTGTGTGTGTGTGTGTGTGTGTGTGAGTGTGTGTCTGTGTGCGCACGTGCGCAAGAGAGAGAAAGAAAGAGAAACAAGTCTGAACCTCAAGTCCTGAAATGAAAAGCCAAATTATAATTAGATTTTGCAGCTCATTGTTTTATATCTTCAAAACTGTCATCCTTCATGTGCGGACACTTCCAGAGCTTCCTCCAGCTGCTGATTCCAAGACAGCTTCATAGTGAGTGAGATGGCACCAGAAGGGAAGTGGCTTTGCCTTGATCATTCTGAGGTGTCATTGCCCTAACTACCTCCTTCCGTATTGTGAGGATAGCTGCCTACACATAGTGGTGCTAGGATTCTTGTTTCTTTTATTTTAAAATTTTCACTTAGATAGCCACAGTTTAAAGGCTGCCCGGGAGCTCATCTTTGAATCAGAAACTTCAGTTTAAGTTTTCTTAAGTTCTGAATAATAGTAACAGTGGGGTTGGTTGTAGTAGCGCGAGTGGTAATCATGGTAGTAATTAGAATAAACATATGTTCATTGACCATGTATTATGTGCCAGTTATTCTGCTAAATGCACTTAATGTGTTACCTCACTTAGGTTGGCTCAAAACCCTCTGTGCTAAATACTGTCATTATCACCATTTATTACAAGGCTTGTTAACTAAGGGTACAGAGGTTAACTCATCCAAAGTGACAGGGCCATCATAGGGGATAGTTAGGACCCACATCAGATGTCTCCATATCCCTAACTCTTTTTCATCCTGCAACCAGACAGAGGTCTCTGAGCATCATCTTTTTTACCCAAAAAATGGAGTTGGCAATACTTACTTGTTCCATATAGGTGTGGCAGTTGGGGACACTTGTTTTATGGAGGGCTGGGAGGGGAGAAGGATCCCAAGGTTTTTGACTGGAAACTGTTCCTTTGAATTCACAAACCACATTGGCATTTTGAACCATCATTTTTAACATCCAAAAATGCCAACATAAGACACATATGAAGCGAGGTAGATTATGTTCAAATTAATAACCTCCTAGCTCTTTTAGATGACAATTTCATTTTCTAATATGGCATCAATTGCCTTCTCATGAAGCAAGCTCATAAAAAATCTTCTTGAGATTTTAAAAATGATAATAAGTTGTGGACCTATGCTTTATATCTAAGGTCAGTACCCAGAGTGACTTTTAGAGGTGAAACACTTCCTTAAATCCATTTGACTCAATGGGACTTGGAACTTAAATACATATAGAAGTTTCTAATTTATAAGTTAAGCTAATATGATGGTTAAATTTATGTGTCAATTCTATGGGTTATTAGGTTTCCAGATTTTTTTTTTTTTTGGTTAAGCATCATTCTGGGTGTGTATGTGAGGATGTTTCTGGATGAGATTAATATTTGTACCAGTAAACAAGGAACAGTCATGCAACCCTGGAATCCCAGTGGCTTTGGAGGCTGAGGCAGGAGGATTTTGATTTCAAAGCCAGCCTTGGCATCTTAGCAAGGCCCTAAGCAACTCAGTGAGACTGTCTCTAAATAAAACATAAAAAAGGCTGGTGATATTGCTCACTGGTTAAGTGTCTCTGTGTTCAACACCTAGTACCAAAACAAACACACAAACAAATAAGTTTGTCCTAGTAGATCCAGTAAAGCAGATTGTCCTCCCCAGTGTGGGTGGGCCTCTTCCAAATCCAGGGAAGGTCTGAATAAAACAGAAGAGTGCTCTGCCCAACTGTCTTGGAGCTTGGACATCAGTCCTCCCTGCCTCTGGACTTGGACTGGACTTGTCCCATGAGCTCTCCTGCTTCTAAAGCCTTCAGAATCACACTAGAACATCACGATTGACACTCCTGCGTCTCCAGCAGGCAGATGGCAACTCCTGGACTTCTCAGAGTCCATAACTCCATCAGCCAATTCCTTGGAAAAGTTTTTATGTGTAATATCTTTTATGTTGTTCGTATTTATTATTATTTTTTCTGGATACTAAGGACTTAACCCAGGGATTCTTAATCTCTAAGACACATCCTCAAGCCATTTAAAAAATATATTTTATTTAGAGACAGGGTCTCGCTGAGTTACTTAGGAAGGCCTTGCTAAGTAGCGGAGGCTGGCTGTGAAACTGCATCATCCTGCCTCAGCCTCCTGAGCCACTGGGATTACAAGCATGGACCACCACACGTAGATTACAATCTCCGATTTATTCTGTTTCTCTAGAGATTCCAGATTACATACTATGCCCGCTCTCCCTCCCTTCCTTCTTTCCTTCCTTCCTTCCTTCTTTCTTTCTTCCTTTTGTAGCAGTTCCAGGGATCAAACGTAGAACCTTATACACACTAAGCAAGCACTCTACCACTGACCTAAACCCACAGCCCATTTATTTTATTTTGAGACAGGTTCTTGTCCCATTGCCCAGGCTGACCTTGAACGTGTAATCCTTCTGCTTCAGTCACCAGAGTAGTTGGGTTACTGGAGAGACCACAGCACCTGGCTTCCATTTTTGAAATTATGATATAGTTCAAAAGTATAAAAAGAGGCATTCTGAATGTGTCACGGGATGCATGGAATGCTCAGCAAAGCCTTGGGGATTCTTGACAACATGCATCACCCTACTGCAATTATGGTAAAATGACAGACTACTCCAACTGTGAGACATTTGGCAAAATATCTGATCATTGTCAGGTCATAAAGGTGAGGGAGACTGAGGTCCTGTTGCAGAATGCAGGCGACTCGTGGGAAAGTACATTTAAGTGCAACTTGTGTTTCTAGAGAGATCATAGAGTAGGAAAGGACATTAGTGGAAGAACTGGGGTAATTCCAGTAACGACCTGGAAAGCCAATTTGAATTATACCATGATTTTTTTTTCTTGGCCTTATAGGAAATGGTCCATGTTACACCAGTTACAAGGATTATATATATATTCGTCTTTTTCTAAGACTAAGAAAGTATGAAGGACATAGATTTTAACAATTACATGGTCAAGATGAAGAGTTTCTCACATTGTTAATTTTAAGTTCAGTTTCTGAGAAAACATACATTGTTAAGATATTAAATAATGTTTATATAATAGTTAAATATTTTGATCATCCCATAATTATTGAATTATTATATATATATTTTTTGCAGTGTGACTCCAGTGCCTTGTGCATACTAAGCTCATGTTATATGACTGAGCTATATTCACACTTTTGAATTATTTAAATGCCAGTAATTATACTTGCAGTATTTAATATTAATATTCCTATAAATCATATGTAAGTAAATAAATCTATTTTGAAAGGAATGGAATTTAGGATGGGGGTTATATCTAATAATCTACTTTTTTAATAGTTGTATATATAAAACTCTCAGGTCAAAAATCTTTGTAAATGGATATACATGGGAAACACAACCTATTCATTTATTCTTCAGTCTGAATGAAAGTTGGGACACTCTAGCTATGTGTTAGTCAGCTTTTCACCACTCTGACCAAAATACCTGACACAAACAATTTCAAGGAACAATGATTTACTTTGGCTAACAGCCTTGGTGACTTCAGCCTGTGGTTGGTGGACTCCATTGCTATGGCCAGACATGAGGCAGAACATCATGGTGGAAGGGTATGGCAGAGGAAAGTTCTCATCTCATGGCATACAGGAAACAGGGAGAGAAAGGAAGAGATAGGAGACAAGATTCTGTTCCCCAGGGTAGACCCCCAGTTACCTACTTCCTCCAACCATATTGCACCTGCCTACAGTTCTACCGCCACTCACTAATTGACTTCACTACCAATGGAATTAATCCATCGGATTCATCCACAGATGAGATCAGAGCCCTCAGGATCCAATCACTTTCCCAAAGCCCCATCTCTGACCATTGCTGCTCTAACAGATCATAAGTTCAATTCGTATAAAACAGAGCTCTGAACAAATGCTAATTTTCTTCTGTTAAAAATAAAATTGAGATTCAGTAAAAACTGCTTCACCATAAGTTCCATCTCTCGTTTTAAACACACCAGGTTATGCATGTTCACTCTTTTCCTCCCACCCACCTCATTCCCCTTCTCTCTCCTTTTGAACTGCTGACCCGAGTTGGTAGCCAAATACAATAATGCTGTGTTTGATCCCCTGGAAACCCATAAAATTACAAACCAGCAACCACCAGGGTGTTGGCAGAATTTCTGTGGCAGCAACCAGTCTGGTGCTTTTTTTCTTTTCTTTTTAAATAAAGCAGCATTGCAATTATTGATACATTAGTAAGGAAGGTAACACCTGCCTTGTTCCTGCCCCCTCCTCAATCTTCTAGCTACTTGAGCTAGGGAGAAAGAACTGACCTATCAGAATACTAACTAATGCCCTCTCTCTTTTTAACTTTCGCTATTTAAAACTGCCTCCCTTTTTCATTTTTAAATTCAATCTTTTTTTTAAGCACTGATGGAATTTTACAGGTCCGTGCCAAATACGAACATATAAATAAAACATACCTCTACTTGCCTTCAAAAGATTAAATAAAATCTAATGGCAACTCTAAGTGGAGAATAGGGACTTTCTTCTCACTGCAACAGGAATATTTAATTCATCACATAGCTGGACTGAAATGAATAAAAGGGAATTTATCCAGGTTCCAGAAATAAAGAGACAACTGAAGTTAGAAAAATAAGCTTATACACTGATGCCCTTGAAAATAGAAACCAAGATCATGGCTAGGTCATAAAGACTAAGGGTTGATGCTTTAATTCATCTATGGGGATGGAAAAGATCGCATGGAGCTGACTTTAGCTTGAGAACCATAAGTGAGACCTTTATATAAGGATAGAATTAGTCTATCTTTGACCCTCTCAATTAAAGGAGGGCTAAATAAAACCCACTTTATTATCTACGAATGTGTCAATAAGAATGCACATCTCTGCCCGTGCTTCTCTAAATGTGAGGAGACAAAGAAGTCTTCCATTAGAAAAGAAACACCCAAACTAGCACCTCATATGGTCGGGGCCAAAGTTTATCTTACCCACACGGTACTGGTATCCCCCACACTGAGAAATCAATGTGAAAGCAGGTCACAAGCCCTTGAGAGTCCTGCTAACGAGGACCCCACAATCAACAACGGCAGACTGCACAAGGAACTGATCCCCACGGTTGGATCAACAGGAGGATATGTGTGCAAGAGTTGAAATAATAGTCATGTAAAGTCTATGATATAAATATGTCTATGATATAAATAAAGTCTATGATATAAATAAATATGATATAAAAATTAAGGACATGAGATAAAAATTGAAACATGAGGGGAAAGTAGATTTGGGGAGCAAAGGGGAAAGCCCAGGGTTAAAATGTTATCAAAGAAAGAAAAGAGGTCATTGTGAAGATTAAATTGGTATTGAAATGAGAATGGTAATCTGGAAAATCAAATTTAAGAAACTGAAAAAAAAATACACATTAAGTAGAAAGAGGAAAGTATTAAATGTAGGGGTGGATTCAATGAAATAGAGGAGAATTGACACAGCCAAAATATGGTTTTTTTAAGGACATGAAATAAAAATTGAAACACGAGGGGAAAGTAGATTTGGGGAGCAAAGGGGGAGAACCAGGGTTAAAATATGTTATCAAAGAAAGAAAAGAGGTCACATATATATATATGAGATATATATATATATCACACCCTGGAAACATACCTTAAATGATCTGCTGGGGCCATATCACCCATCTACAGGAGTTGGAAATATACCCTCCATGCCATCATTAAAACTATGTTTTATCACAGTTCTCTCAGGACACCCCTCCCTCATGTCTAACACCCCAGCCTTGCAAAACCATAACCACCAGCATCAACTAAATATATATTTGTTGCCCAGGATCCTATTCCCTCTACTTAACAACACATTGCTTCTTTTTACTACCAACCAAATACTAATCCATGCTGTCATTTCCTGTTCGAATTTCTCCTTCAGGAAAGCTTCCAAACCAAGAAAGAAGTCCTTTTATTGTTCTTCTAGAAGCATCGCTCCTTCAGCACTTAAATGTTTCTTTACTATTAACATTGAAGATCAAACTCATGGAGATATTTTCATGAAGGGAGGTCTACAGAATTTTATTTTGGGAAAGAGAAGGGAAGTAATATCTGTTTTACCTTTTCTAGACAAGTCACTATGTTAGATGATTTACATACTTGAACATACTCAATTCTAACAGTAACAGTTTTCAGACAATGTTGGTTTCAGATAGTTAACTGAATCAATTAGATTAAATTTGGTCACAAGTTAACGGAAAATACAATAGTGGCTTAAGCAATCATGGTGGACTCAAGATCTTTGAATCTTGTTGCTCTGTCATTCTCTACACCATGGTCCACGATGATTATCCCAGCTCCCAAAGGAAGGAGAATAGAAGGAAGAAAGAATTTATCCCCTCCTTCTCAGAACTTACATCACTATTCTCACTTGTGTACCTCTGGCTAGAACTTTGTTATTAGCATACTAACTGCAAGAGAATCTTGGAAAGATCCTTGTTACTCCAAATATTCATAAGCCTATTAGAACTTGGAGGATTACTACATGCCTTGGTCTGGTGCAGTACAGATGCCTCAAACCTTTGTTCCTTGGTGTCCCTGACCAGGCTTGTTCACTCCTAGTAATCCCAGTTTGTCAAGCCCATCCTAATTTCTCTTGAAGAGTAAATACTTATTTTTATCAACTTGTTTCATATCCCTTTATACTTAGCACATGAAAATATTCATGGGGTCAGAGATGAGAAAAACCCAAACTGTTTGATGTCTAAAACACTCGGAATTAATTTTGCAACCAGTTTTCATCTTATCTAAAGTATTAAATCCCTCTCTGCTAATGTTTTAGGTTCATGTTTATTTGATGTCACAAAATTAGAAGGATCTAGCACCTTTTTAAAGCCTACAATTGACTTCCTCTAGAATGAGAGAAACTGGTAGTTGGCTAAGAAACCCATACTAAACTTAAGTAATTGATCTTTTATTAAGAAACTTTTATCGTTCTTGGATTCCTTACAACCAAGTAGAATAGTAAGATGCTCATGATTCTTATTTATGTTGTTCCAAACCACTACTTGGAAAAAAAATCGAAGTCATGAAGCTAAATCTGATTAAAACTTTCTCAAACCAGGAAATTTCACCAAGAGCCTGAAAACCAATGTTTCATCTCAAATTTGGAGCCTCTTGAAATTCTTGCAGAAAATGTGTTAGAAAGACCAGTTTTATCAGTGTCAACACAAGAAAATTTAGATTTGCTTTAGATTTGCTCCCAGACGTGAATGGACCCCTACACAAATGGGCTTTGAATGAGGACAATGTGGACCATGGGGCCAACGATCTTGTTTGGGTGTTTGAGTTACTGAGGATGAGCTGCCTGGAAAGGACAACAGAATGGATGAGTAACTTTAGGCTGTCTGCCCATTGGCTGGCTTACTCCCAGGATGACCTACAGGGAAAGTGTCTACAGGACATATGGGAGATAGTTCTAAAAAAAAAAAAAAAAAAANAAGCTGATGAATGCAATTATTAATATTAAAGCTGTTTCAAAGCTTCTTTAAAAAAAAAAAAAAAAAAGACCCTCATGAAGTGAGTTAACATTCAGACATTAGTCTCAACATTTCATCTGGTTAGTACTAAGATTTTTGAACAATTCTCTAGGCTATCACAATAGGAACAATTCTTCATAGAGTGGCTACCCCGGTGGTAGACAGGGGTAATGTACCCCTAGCAAGGTCCATGTCTAAACGCCAAGAAGCAGTAGATATAGATACGTTACATTACCTGGCAAAGGGGACTTTAGATAGCAGATAGAATTAAGGTTTCTAATTAGCTAATCACCCTGGATAAACCAAGTGTGTTTGTATCACAAAATGTGTTTGTAATCAACTGTAATCACAGTATTCCTAAGTGTGGAGGAGGAGGGCAGAGGGATTGGTATCAGAGTGACATAATGAGGAACTAATGGGCCACTGCTGGCTTTGAATATAGAAGGGGGGGGGGTGGTGAACCAGGGAGCACACAGGCCTCTAGAAATGGAAAGGTTTGATTTAGTTCATTAAAACCCAGTTTGGACTTCTGACCTCCCGAACTGTGAGTTAATACATTTACGGTATATTTAGCCACTAAGTTGGTGATCATGTGTTATAGAAGCCACAAGAAATTATGACGTTGCCTTAGTATTTCTATCAACTCCTGAACACACTCTTGTGTAAAACAGAAAGATTACGTCTTGTTACTGCAAAGTTCTAGAGAATTTCCAACTCCAAAACATGTAGAGTAGTTTTGCCTAGTTATAGAATTGCTAACTGCTCAGTCATTCTTTCAGAGTTTGTTCAAAAAAGATCAGTCTCATCTTAGTGTTTGAGGAGCTGATCAGTACCCCTTCTCATTTCCATGTATTGTTTTCAAATGAACAAATTAGTTTTTGTGACCTAACACTTTATACCTGAAGGAAAATATCAACCAGTTCCCCAAATTTCAACAGGCACAGTGTATTAGATCATCAAATTAATACTGGTTTTTTTTTCTCTTTTTTTAGATAGTGCCTTTTGATGCTTCCATAACCATCTTTAATCCCTAGTTTAAATTCAGCCCAATTTGGAAGTTTTCTAAAGGGGACTTTAGATAGCAGATAGAATTAATGTTTCTAATTAGATAATTATCCTGGATAAACCAAGTGTGTTTGTAATCACAAAGTGTGTTTGTAATCAACTGTAATGTAAATGAACAAGTCCAAGGTGAAGATCTGCAACTACTGAATGCTACATATACCAAAGTAAAGCTCTTGGGTAGAGGTTGAATTCTACACAGTTAAGCTGAAGAATCCCCAGTGCCTGGAAAAATATTAGGAACATGGTGGACACTGAACACATATTTACTGAGGCAGTAAGTGATCTAACCCTTCTTTCCTGAGACTTGGTAATTGATGCGTCTTCAATGAGTGCACATGGCAAAGCAATTGGAGGTACTTAGAGCATGTGCCATGGACAAGAGTGACATGGACCAGTGCATATAAAAATGCCCCATCAAATTTAGTGTCTCTCAGATAGATGGACTTAACAACAAAGCAGACCTATTGTTGCTCTGCTCTTCCTATCACCAACCTCTCTTCAGGAGTCACTGAAATGAGTATTTACCTTATTTGTAGCTATTTTACAGGATTTCAACTCAAGTTGTGAAGAAATATTGTGGAAGAAATCTATAGTATTTCCTTCTATATTTTTATTTTAAAATTTGCAAACACTAAAAGACTCTCTGTGGTGTGCAGTTCTATGGAATGTGTTGCAAACTGTTTCAGCACTCCCCGATCCCCCCACTGCTGCCCCTTTGTAGTTAACTCCCCTCCCCCACATAACTCCAGGCAACCACTGATCTCTTCCCTTTTAATTTGCCTTTTCCAGAATGTCATATAAATTGATTCACACAGTACAAATGTCGCCTTTGGGATCTGGCTTCTTTCACTTAGCAAAATGCATTTGGGATTCATCCCTGTTATTTAGTGAATCAATTTAATTGCATGGTTGTTTGATGGTTTGTTTATTCATTCAACAATTGAAAAGCATCTGAATTGTTTCCAAGTTTGGGCACATTTGAATACATTTATTACAACCATTCATACATAGGTTTCTATGTGACCCTAAATTTTCTGTTTTCTTCAATAATTACCAAGGAATAAAACTGTTAGGTCATATGGCAAGTGTATGCTTGACTCTAGTAAGAAACTGACAGACTGTTTCTCAAGATGACGACCATTCTGCATTCCCATGAGTAGAATGTGACACCTCCTTATTGCTTCAGGTCCTCACCATCCATTGGTATCCTCAGTGTTTGTTTTGACTGTTCTAATTGGTGGATCATGATCAGGGTGTTTCTGTAGAGCATGCCAAAGGAAAGTGATTGAGCTGGTTCTCAGATTCCCTGCAAGATCAGACAGGCTTAAGTTCTAAAAGAAAGCAAATCTCAATGGTATAACTCAAGTGTCCACTTATTGCTTTATCATAATGGTTGCAGCTTTATCCTAAACATGTTTCCAGGATCTGGGCCTTTATAAACATTCTTTAAAGTGTCAGGTTCAAAGAGCACTTAACTAATCCCCAAGGTCAAGGGTGTGATTCTTTAATGGTCAAGGACTGTACTTAGAGAGGTGGCACTCACTCCCTGGTGCAGCCTGAACTCCCTGTACTCAAGTCACAATTTGCAAACATATTTATGGATGTGTGTGTGTGTGTGTGTATGTGTGTTTGTTTTGTTTTTGCAGTCAGAACTAGGGATTGAAGCCAGAGGCACTCTAAACTGAGGTACATCCCATCCCCCACCTCCTCCCAGCCCTTTTTAATTGTTTTGGCATTAGGGATTGAACCCGGAAGCTCTTAACCACTGAGCCAGCCCTTCTCATGTTTTACTTTGAGACAGGTTCTCCTTAAGATGCTTAGGGCCTCACTAAGTTGTCGAGGCTGACTTTGAACTCAGGCTCCTTCTGTCTCAGCCTTCCAAGTCCCTGGGATTACAGGCATGTGTCACTGTGCGGGCCACCTCAAATGTAACATATTTAGGATCCGAGACAAGCATCTGCCAATCATTGATGAGAAAATTTGTTCATTATTTACAAAAAAACAAATTCCAAGCATTCTTTCTATTCACAGTGGTATCTTCTTAATACATGAAGAGAAGCAATATTCAGAAGTCGAATAAGAAAGACTCTAAGAAAATGGAGAACTTCTGAAGAGCCAAATATGATCACAGGATATTTAGGGCATTTAAATCTCCATCTAACACAATTCACTTAATACTACCCAGTCCATGCCACATGAATTACCCTTCTGTTCTTTTTCTTATGAGACTTATCTCAATTAAGTCTTTTTTTTCTCCTAGCTTTGAACTTTTAAGGCAAAAGAGAAAGATAAAAATCTGTGGGTTACTTTTGTAACAAGTTATGTTCTTTCTCAATGAAATTTCCATGACATATGTTTAGGAAAATCTCAAAATATACCAAAATGAGATAATGATGGGGTTTTATATTCATCAAAGGTTGCCATACCCCCATGCACAAATAAGCTAACTCCGCATTGCACGGAAGGACACTTTTGTGTGCCCAGAGGCACAGTCAGTGAAAGGAACTGGTTCTAATGAAAAAGTTGTCTGTGATTCCTCATGGACCTTGGCCTTTTTTGATATTTCTATCAATTTCATTTCCCTTTTGTTTTTGATATTTTCTTTCCTTAACCAGTTCTGCTGAGAGGTTGGACCTGAAAACACATTTTAAGACTATTTTTAATGATAAGGACTTTTCAGAGGAGGATTCTCATAATTCAAAAAGGTGAATTGTTGTAGAGCCTATCACCAGAGTCAGAATGTGCTGAGACACTTTTTAAGAGTCAAACAGGCTGGGGATATAGCTTGGTGATAGTGCACTTGCTTAGCATTTATGGGGTCCTGGCTTCCATTCCCAGCACAGCAAAAAGTAAATAAATAAATAATTTGAAAATTCTTAAAAGTCCTAAGCCTAACACTCTTGGAATCAAAGAATTTTGATCAAATATGTACTTTGCAATCTAAATGCTTTCAAATACTACTTAATGGGTTTCTTTGTAGTCTAGTGATCTATAGATCTATAATCCTAAGAGTAAGATTATCAAGAAATATAAATAAACCCATTTCCATTTGTATGAGCACCATTGCAAGTGCAAGAAATTTTTATTTTAAACTTAAGATCTCCAGAAATACAAGTAGTACTGGCCGTTGGTAACATTTTGAAACATGTCTATGCATTAGTTAGTTACCTCTTAACTGTACTTTCACTATTGTTGTTTCGGTTACCCATGATCAACCATGGCTCCAAAATATTACAAAGGAAAATTCCAGAAATATACAATTCACAAATTTTTAATCATAGGCCATTTTGAGTAATGTGATAAAATCTCAGGTCATCCTGCCCTTTATCCAATGTGTCCATATAGTTTATACTACCTACTCACCAGCCACTCAAAAATTGGTTATCAGATTAAATTCCATGGAATTTCACTTGCTATGTTCAAATCACTCTCTATTTTACTTCATAAAGTCCTCAATGCAGATGAATAACGATGCTGGTAATTCAATATTGTCAAATAGAAGCCATAAAGTACTTCCTTTAAGTGAAAAATTTGAAAATTGGTGACTTAATAAGGAAAGAAAATATTTGTGTAACAAGGTTGCAAAATAAACAATAAAAACACATCTTTTGTCCAGGGAATTGTAAAGAAAGGAGGAGAAATTTGTACTGGTTTTCCTGTCACATTTAAAAATAACAAAGTTTTGGCCATAGTGTGTCAAGTGCTAAATTAAGACAAGAAGACATTAAATGTGTGTATGTATGTCTGTATAGAAAAACATACTGTATATCAGGGTTCGGTGTTATCTAGAGCTTCAAGCGTGAATCAGATGTCTAGGAATAAGAGGACAACTGTGTTTCTCTCCCCTCTACGATGAGACTATATCTAACAGTAAGTGCAGATTATATTATGACCAATTCCTTCTAAGAATGAAGTTCATTTTTAATCTCTTTCCACATTGTCAGTGAGGGTGTTCCCCAGGCACAGCTCTGTGTTTCTTTCTTTAATCCTCTGGGTGTTCTCATTTGCTCCTCATACTCCCTGTTCTCTTCCATTCTGGTGCTAATACATCTAAATCTATGACTCAAGCAGGACATTTCCTTTTTATTCTTCCTTGAATGCCCAACAGTTTTATGAACTTTTGTGCCACTGTGATCAAAAGGCCTGAAAAGAACAATTTTAGAGGGTGAAAAGTTTATCTGGGGCTCATGATTTCACAAATCTCAGTTGACAGACAGCCAACCCCATTGCTCTGGGCCCAAGATGAGACAGAAGATAATGCCACAAATATATATCCCAAAGGCATATCCCCAGTGACCTCTGTTCTCCAGCCACACCCTACCTGCCCACACTTACCACCCAGTTAATGCATGTCCATGGATTAATGCACTGATTAGGTGACACCTCTCATATCCTAATTATTTGGCTTCTGAATGTTCTTGCATTGTTTTACACATGAGCTTCTGGGGGACACCACATGTCCAAACCATAACACTGATTTCTATTGAGGCCACAGATCTGGGTGTCCCTAGAGCACCACCGATACTTACAAAAGTGAACTCTCTACCACCTGCCTAAACTTAACAGTGTCTCCTTGTGATTTACTTCTACCTGTTAGTGGTGTCCCATGGTTCCAGATTTTCTTACCCAATCTTAGAATTCTGATTTAATAGGTTAGGGGAATACCCAAGAATCTATCCTTTCAACAAATTTACCTAAGTTATTCTCATACAGAGAGTTTAGGGAACAAAAACCTTTGAAAATCGAGGTAAAGATAAGAGATCATATCAAGTTTTCCCAGATGTCTTTTGTGGGAACACAGGGACTCAGAAACCCAGGGCCTATGTTTTGGATTCCCCTCCCAATATCTATACCCAGAAAATAGTGTCTTTATGCTAGATTTAATACTTACTTTCTGGATACCGAATATCATCATGTAATAGTTCATATATTAATTAGTTTAGGTTTTTAAGAGCCCAATTAAGTAAGGGCTCATCAATCTACTCACATTCAATCCATCCTGTGGCTGCTAGACAAGTTTGATTAAAATTCTATTTTAATGGCTATTTTCTATTCAGAAAAAAAAAAAATGGTCAGGCTGGGGTTGTGGCTCGGTGGTAGAGCACTTCCCTAGCATGTGTGAGGCCCTGGGTTCAATCCTCAGCACCACATAAAAATAAATAAATAAATAAAAGATATTGTTTCTATCTGCAAATATATAATTAATATATAATA
>NW_025999894.1:3341436-3459623 GCF_001458135.2 Marmota marmota marmota | reverse complement strand
TATAATACTTTTAAAAATCCAATGGTTCCATTTACATTAAGTCCAAAGTCCTAAGTATTCTACCCAAGGTTCAATGTCGATTCATCTGTACTTTTTCAAGGTTTCTATCTTACTATTTTCTTACCTGAATACATCTTACACAACAGCTAAGAGTTTGCTTTTCAACTCTTAGAAGGCCTTGCCCGGGCTGCCAGGACTGTGTGTATGTTTTCCACCTATAATTACTGTCCAACTAATTCACCTATTGAATTTTAATTTATCCCTTCAGAATTTGTTCACCACTTTGACATGCATCAGTAAAAAACAGAATAAGTTAAAAATTCAGATTTTCTTACCTAACCTTAGAATTCTGATTTAATAGGTTAGGGGAATACCCAAGAATCTATCCTTTCAACAAATTTGCCTAAGTTATTCCTCATACACAGAGTTTAGGGAACAAAAACCTTTGAAAAACAAGGTAAAGGCCCAAGATAAAAGATCATATCAAGTTTTCCCAGATGTCTTTTGTTGAAGGTTATTATTTCACTTTCATTGGAATTCATTTTATGGTTTGTATCTGAAATGTTCCCCCCCAAAAGCTGATGTTTTGAAAGTGTGATCCCCAATACAATAAGCCTCAGAAGTAGGACTCTTAGGCAATGACTGGATTGTGAGAGCTTTGATCTCATCAGTGGGTTAATTCATCTAATGGATTAATCCATTCACAACAGAATAGACTTCTTGGAAGTAGGAGTCTAGTCGGAAGAAGTAGGTCACTAGGGGCATGCCCTGGAAAGGGTTCATCTTTTCTCTAACCTCTCTCTCTCTCTCTCTCTCTCTCTTCCCTGGCTGCCATGAATTGAGCAGGGTTCCTCTACCACATACTTCTGCCATGATTTGCCTTGGAGCCTACTGACTACAGACTGAACCTCTGAAACCATGAGCTCAAATAAACCTTTTCTTCTCTTAAGATTTTCCTGCCTGGTATTTTCGTTGAGTGACAAAAAGCTGGCTAACGTGGAAAACAAGCATTTTAATCATATTTGAGAAGGAGTATATTCACTCTCAGACAGCAGCCTGGTTTAGCATTTTGATTCTATCACTGTCTAGCTCTGTGGTCTTGGGCAAACCATGTAATGTCTGTGCACATTTTCTAATATATAGAATACAGCAATAACAGAGGCCACCAAATCACATTCTTTTATCCTATAAGAAGTACTTGGGACAGAATCTAGTGCAGAGAAAATATTATATATTAGTTATTATTATGTTAGAGTCTGTAAACAAGTCAGGATGGCGCCTGGCAAATGTTAGAGTCTGTAAGCAAGTCTGGATGGCGCCTGGCATTTTGCCAGAGGGAGTGGTTTGTGAAGTAATGCCAGCGAGCCATTAAGTGTGGAGATTCATTATTGGTTGACTGATGTATCTAGTTTATGCTAATTAAGATAAGCTGTGTGGAATGTATATATACCGCTCCTGTCCTACAATAAACGGCTCCTACTCCTGTTGTATCAATGTACACAAGTTGTTCGTCATCCCCCGGTTATTTTACTGCCGCCAGACTGCGGCATTATTACATGTCTATTTTTTTTTTTGTTTTATAAGTACCAGAAATTGAACCCAGGGCTCTGAGTCACATCCCTGGGTCTATTTTATTTTCATTTTGTGGCAGGGTCTCACAAAGTTGCTTATAGCCACTAAGTTGCTTAGGGCCTCAAAGTTTCCAAGGCTGGCCTTGGACTTCCTATCCTCCTACTTCATCCTCCTGGATGGAGGGGATTACAGACATGTGCCACCAAGCCTGGCATTATTGTATGACTTATCATGGTTCCTAGACAAAATTACTTTCTAAAGCTTCGGAGTTTCATCCTGGTTTGCCTGTTTACCTTCTGTTAAGCATCTCGCTTATTGGTGAACATGGCCTTTCTCTTTACTAGATTATAAATTCTTTAAAAATAATGATCGTGCTTTCAGAGTAAGCACTTTGGTAACTCTGCTATTTTATTTATATTACCACACTTAACTATCTGAATAGAGCAAATGTGCAATAAATATTTTGAGATGATTGATTTGAAAGCTTAGTGAAAATGGGCCACTGGGCTTACCTGTATTATTGGCAAATTCAAATCAAAGTATGCATTAGAGAATCTTAAAACTCTAAGGATCACAGTGGTTTGGAAAGAAAAGAAAAACATTTACTTTTTGACATTGACTTTTCAGAAGATGAAAATGAAACTCAGCAATAAAGATATCAAGAATCTACAGTCAGTTGGCAACAGAGATGGATCTGGAACAGGACTATGGACTATGGGCCCAAAACTTATCTAGAGTACTTTCTCCACGGCTGCCACCGCATCACTACCCGTGACTTCCAACCAGGGTTCAAATATAGGAAAAACCAATGAGCAAATGTTCTCTGAAATTGTTCATAAACAAAGTGTGCTGTGTGCACACACAGCTCTGAATAATTAATTGTGTTCTATAAACGGACACACGATTTTCTATAAAATGTCTTTGTGTTAGACAGCTTTGCGCTACTGTAACAAAATGCCCAGGACAATCAACTTAATGAAAGACAAGGTTTATTTTGGCTCCTGGTTTCTGGGTTTTCAGTCCATAGTCAGCTGGTCCTGCTGCTTTGGGCCTGTGGCAGCACAGCACATCATGAAGGGAGTGTGTGGCAAAGAGGTATGTTCATCTCACGGCATTCCAGAAGCAGAGAGAAAGAGGGAAAGGGGCCAGGTCCCAATCTCTCCTACCTGGGTCTACTCATAATGACCTAACTTTCTCCCACTGGGCCCAACCTCCTAAAAGTTCCACCGCCTCCCAGGGGCAGCACAGCCTAGGCACCAAGCCTTAACATGTGGGCCCTTGACCATAATCACCTGAACCACAGCATCCTTCATGGAAAAGCACATAAAGCCAAGCACACAGAATACAACTTAATACTAAGAATGCCTGTCATGGCACCCGATCCAAGACCTTCCTCCCTCAAAACTCTGATTTCTTTGCCCACAGAGGAGCAGAATTCTAATGTTGGCATGCTGGGCCTCATGTTTCCAGTAGCACAGGAAGAAGACCCAGGGAGAGGAACTCCAGGACCCATGAGCTGGCAAACAAACAAACACAATGACTCTATGTCTAGAAATGGGTTTCAGACTCCAGAATCCTCGATCCTTCCAGGATCTCTCATGTCTGTAATGTCACAACTAATAAGGGAAATAGATGGAGACAAAATCCAGAAGTCTGGCAGCTGCTTATTTCCTATTCGAAACCATGATAATTCATATCTGTGTGATTAATTTAGCAAATGTTCGAGAGATCACAGTGATATTGCATCGATCAGACACCCGTGAGCAAATATTGATACCAGAACACAATGAGATAGTCATAGAAACCAGCCATCCTGAGACTTCTACATCATTGACTTCATCCCACATAATTTCCCAATTTTCATCCACATGCAATGTTAGATATCCTGCCAACTATCTTTTTAATTATCCTTAAAAGTCAAACCTTTTTGTGCTTCCTTGTGTGTTTATTTCGTAATGTGATGTCGTTTTAGATTTTCTTGATAGAATGCTTATTTTTAAGAGATCCTAGCTTTACTCCACGTTCATACTCGCTTTGTCATTTTCTAACATGTTGTAGTGATTCTCCTTTAGGAGTATAACCTTTGCTTTGCATTGTCACTTCTTCCCCCACAACTGTGGGTTGTGACATTCAATACAGAAACCAACGCTGGAATCCTATTACAAATATGCCTCTCTTGCCTTTTATCGATTTATTTCTCCAGACCTGTCTTCTGGCTAAGATTCAGAGGGAAAGCAGAAACCTTATGCTCTTTTCCATTCTGGAACAAGAAATATTTATAGTCTTGGACCTCTAGGAAGAAGACTCCAGGGAAGCCTTCTTATGAGAACTGCAGAAGACAGAGGAAACCCCTCAGGACTTTTGGAATATCGAGTGGCCACACTCCCAGGCAAAAGGTCAGTTCTTTTCCTCATTCATTCCATGCTAATTATTTTTTATTATCCCTTATGCACAAACCTCCAAGCTCATATACCTGGAAATTCTTTGTGTGATCTAGTTGTCAGGGTTCCAGCAAGGAAAAAAAAAAAAAAAGCACATTCAATTTACCGATTTAATAAAGGAGCTATCGGAAAGTTATGAGATGGGTTCAGAGAAATTGCAAAACAAAACAAAAAAAACAGGATAGTGGGCCAGGACGAGTAACGTCCACATTGTCTTTATCCCTGGGCGGAAATAGACAAGAGGAGAGCAGTAACGGAAAGCACACAGAGAGCTTGCCGGGAGAAGAGGACAGTGTTCAGAGGAGACATAGGCAGACCCAGCGGACCTCCAAAAAGAGGAAATGGGATTTGGATGAGGTGACCTCCCTCTTCTCCTCCCTTCCATTGTGGCCCCCTATTGACTGAACACAAATGGACCACAGGGGGCTTGGTAGCATGTTCAGGTGGGTCTTCCAGACACAGAGTAAGAAGAAAACTGTCGGACAGTAGATGTAGAAAGGTTATCACAAGAGACCTAGCTGGGGTGACAAAACTCACTGTGACTGCTCCCACTGAAACCAAAGGAAACTTCATCTTATTTGAGAATATAAGGTGGATAGACTTGAAGGAAGTCCTTAGGATCCCTGCTTCCAAGTGTCCACACCTGTGGGAAACTGGCTCCCCTTGAAGGTGGGCTGGACCTTTGACTTGCTTCCAACAAACAGCAACGGTAAAGATGATGATGTCACTCCTGTTATTACGCCACTTTTATCAGACAACGGAATTGACATCATTTGTATGAATACACTACATTATACAAAAATGGTCTGCTGGCAGGATCCTGCTAGAGGCTTTCTTTCTTGCTGGTTTTGTAGAATGAGCTGTCCTGAGGTGAGAGGCTTGAGGAGAAGATCACATGGTGAGGAGCTTTGGGCTTCCTCTTGATGTTGAGAAGGGTCCCTTGTCAACAGCCGGCAACAGGAACTGAATCTCACCACAAAATGATGAAATTCTGCTGACAATTTTAGTGGGTTTGGTAATGGATTCATCTCTGGTCAAACTTCCAAAAGAGAACCCAGCCATGGCCAAACATCTTTTTTACTGCTACTGTTTGTAATTCATTAGGATATTTCCAGCTTTATTGAGATAAAATTGACCAAAATATATAAGGTATACCTTGCAATGATTTGGTATACCTATATACTATAAAATGATCACCACAGTCACATTCATTACCTTATATAAGTACCACTGGGGTGTGTGTGTGTGTGTGTGTGTGTGTGTGTGGTGTGGTAAGAACATTTCAAATCTATTCTCCTGGGCTGGGGTTGTGGCTCTGTGGCAGAGTGCTTGGCTAGCATGTGTGAGGCACTGGGTTCAATTCTTAGCACCACATAAAAATGAATAAAAGGGACAAAATAAGGCATTCTGTCCATGTACAACTACAATTTTTTTAAAAATATATTCTTCAAGCAAATTTCAAGTATGCAATGCAATATTATTAACTACCATCAGCATACTGTACATTATATCCTCACAACTCATCCATCACATATTTGAAAGTTTGTGCCCTTTGACCAATATCTCACTTCCTATAGCCCTCAACCCTCGGAAACACCCTTCTGCTCTGTGTTAATGAGTTTGATGAGTTTAGGTTTTTACATCTAAGTGAGATCACGTGGTATTTGGCTCTATTTGACTTATTTCACTTAGCACAATGCCCTCGGGTTCACCCATGATGCTCACACAGCAGGCTTCCCTTCTTTTTGATCTGGTCGACATCTTGATACAGATGGATCCTTCCTGGGCAGGTCACTCCTGGACCTCTGCCCCATGAACCTGTAAAGTAATAAATGTATGTTGTTTTGAGCCATAAGTTTAGTGATGATTTTTTTCATGCAATGATGAAAAAAAAACTAATACCAATGAGTATTTCATTTTTCCACATAGTGTTATTCGTTACCTCCTTACAATACTCTCCCATGCTCCCTACAATGAATGGGGTCTTGTGACTCGGTCCTTATTGTGTTCAACATCTCTGAGAGTCTTTACTACTTATAAACTCTTTTTGTAAATATGAAATCAACTGTTTATGGAGTTGCACTGATGTTATTGGTCTCAGATAAGAGCTGGAGAGATTGAAGGTGTGAAGCATCGATTGACTTATCCAAGGTTAACCAACTACTAAGTGGCCAATTTGGCTTTGGTCCCGTGATCTCTGGCTATAAATTCAGACAGTTCTACTTTACCACATTGCTGTCCTTAATTTAGAAAATGAAGACAAAGGGCAAATGAGCCCCACTTTCTGCCTTGCAATGGCCAGTTACATTCATTCTGTCACCTAAAATAGCAAAGTGCCTTCCCTTTACCTCAAAACTAGGCATGTGACTGGCCCTGAGGTTAAAAACATGTGTCTGTAGGAAAAATCCCATGGAAAACTCAAAGTCTTCCTTCTACTCATTATGGTACCCCAATAGCATCCTTATCAGAAACTGGGTTTTGAACCTCAGACAGCAGTGTTATTCTCGGCAGCACCAAAGGCATAAGGCCAGCATCAAAAACAAGGTTTTTTTACAAAGTCCACCCAGTCTTAATTTTTTGCTTCCTTAAAACAGCTGAAAATAAAAGGGCTTTGGCAAAACACTTCACAATTGAGGCCCAGACTCTAAACCCCATTAATAACCAGAGCAGATGGCAATATTAGCTAACAGGTGTTTTTTTTTTTCCTAAATATTGATCTCTGTTGAAAGAAATCATTGGAAGTGATGCAAAAGACTTAAAATTTACCTCCTATGAAGGACCAGTGGTGGAATTCTATCTGTGAGGTCTATCACTGGTTTGATCTAGAAGCCAGTGAATGGTGAAATGGTGCATGTAGCAATCTCTGTTGACATGAAGCAGAGCAGTTTTCTGCAAGGGAGATCAAAGGAGTCAGCACAAGTCATCAACCTGGGCACCTGTAAAAATATCAAGAGTGATTAATGTGGTCCCACCTTTGTGTTTCACATTAGTCCGTTCGAAGGGTCACCATGAACATCCCCCCAACATTTGTCTCTTAAACTTATTTCATTGAAGCTGCAAGAGCTTAAAAATAATTTTATAACAAATAAAGGATTGTAGGTTTGCCAAATATTTAATAAGCTTCTAGAAAATATTCTGTTTTAGTTCAACTAGAAATTTGGCCCACGATGAGAGAATTTGGTTGATTGTTGGTTACTTGTTTTTCCTGAACCTACATTTTAAATGACAGCAGGTTTGGAAATAAAGTCTGATCCTGTGATTCAACCTTGGAATGCTCTTGCTGTATGTCTGTGTGTCTTTTATCAGAGCCCTTGATTAGAAAGAGAAGAAAACGAAGCCCTTTTTGTTTTCTATCTCCCTGTTATTATATTCATTCTGAAATTTTCCCTTTCTTTGTGCCAATTAGGATCTATCCCAATACGGCGGGCCCTCCAAAGTGCTACCTCTGCCTTCATGGAGGATTCTTTCCAGAAATAACGAGGTTGGAAACTCAGTCCTTTTTTATTTTAATAAGAAATACTGAATTCCAAAGCATATAATATTTAGAACTTGCATGACTTAAGAATTTATTATCAAGAGGAAATGAGAATGATTCTATTTTTACCTCTACCTAAACACACTCAGTTCATGTTTGCTCTCCTGGCCCAGGGAAGCTTCAGGATGTTGATGAAGAGATTTTCTCAAGGATACGAATTCTAATCCTAACATCCATTTACCAGCTTTGTGAATGTCTATACTCCATGCAATACCTTTTCCTGTATTTCTAATCATAAGACAGTAATAATAATCACGACTTCTTGTGGTTGTAAGAATTGAATGGATGGCATCTACGGCCTTGCCTCACCATCTGGTACAGGAAGAGTCACTTAAAATAATTATTTCAGGACTGAAAACAGCATATTTTCTTCAAATTGCCTGGTTTTATTTTTTAAAAGATATAAAATTCATATATTCCTCCAGTTCCTTTGGCTTTCCCCATCGTCATTTGATTAGCCTCAGCCTCAACAGGTCAGAGCTTTATCTACAAAGTGAAGAACTAAAAAGCAACAGTTCATTAGAGTCAAAAAATTTACTTTGGTAATCACCTTTACTTTTATTAATCCACGGTGGGGTTTAGGACATATTACCTTAAAATATGGCACCTTGCCATTTGAGAAAACTGTATGAGCAAGAAAGCCTCTCTTACCTCCTCCGACCCACCTCCCTGAAGCAGGTGGCACGAAGAGTAGTTTCATTTTCGTTTTGCTTTGTTTTGTTTTACCTTCCCTGGAAGCAGGTCCTAAGGTCCTGGCTAGATTCCCCCTGGTTTGTTAACATCACTTATCTACTTCATCAGAACTTGAACACAGAACACTCAGGTTTACCCATTTCTTTGAGTCCTCGTTTCCTCCCAAAGGCTATTGTGTCATTTAAAACTTTCATGAAGTAACTTTTTGTTTTCCTCTTGTTACTCTTTTGTTATAAGTTCCTACTATCGGTTTTATTTTAGGTGTCTCCCAAAGGCCTATGTATTGGAGGCTGGGTCCCTGGGTTGGTGTTAGGGGGAGGTGGCGGTACGTTTCTGATGTGGGGCCTAGAGGGAGGTCTTTTGGTCATTGTAGGTGTGCACTGAAGGGGACTGTGGGACCCCTCCCCACCTTTTTTGCTCCCTGGCTAGAAAATGAGGAGTTTCACTTCTGCTCCACACTCTGCCATGATGTGTGGTCTCATCACATGCCCCCAAAACCACGGAGTCAATTAATCATGAACTAGAATCTCCAAACCTGTAAATAAAAATAAACCTTTCCTTTTTATAAGTTGATAATCTCAGGTAATGTGTCATCATGACAGAAGTCTGCGTCTCACAGGGCCTCAGTCATTCACAGAAGATGGGAAGGAAAGGTAGTTATCTCCCCCTCCCTACCACTACATTAAACTTTAAAAAGAATGTTGAGGGTAGTTATGAAAATGGAAGCGTGATTTGGCAAATAACTTTATTCATTCTTCGAGAGTGTTTCCACCAACCACCTGGTACATCCATAAAGCAATCAGTATCTAAAGTGAATGTCCTACATGAAATAAATCATTTAAATGATAGTGACATTTAATTATAAAATTGAACCTTTTATTAAAAGCCTGTTACAATTAATCATTTACCTTTAAATTAAATTCCTTTTTAAACTATAAATGGACACATAAGGGCATTTTTGCTGTTATTGTTACGATGTAGGGGGAATTGACAACTCTATAATATTGTTTTTTTGTAAGAATGAACTTCTTACATCTTTCCATTCATTTGAGACTTCTTGCTCTTTCAATAAAGTTCTAAAATTCGCTCCTGTGTATTTTATTAAATTCGCTCCTGGGAAATTTAGATGCGGGGGGTGTTACATGATAAAATAATATTTTTTAAAGCACTTTTTTTCTCCTGGGTTATTTCAGATTTACAGAGAAGTTACAAAAATAGTACAAGAGTTCCCATATAGCCTCAACTTCATTGCCCCCCAATCTTATTTTGCATTACTGTGGTCTATGTGTCAAAACTGAGAAACCAACACTGGAACACTACTATTAAGTAGACACCAAACTGCATTCAGAATTCAGCAGGTTTTTGTTTTGGTTTGTTTTCTATAAATAACTGATTCTGCTCCAGGACCTTGCCCAGGATGTCACGTCACATTTAGCTGTCATGTCCTCTTAGACGCTCCTGATGTGAGGTCCTTTCTTGGTTTTTGTTTGTTTGTTTTCCATGACCTTGATAGAATGCCCTTATATGTCCATTTACTCATCTAGAGTTTGGGTGTGTCTTGTGTTTTCTTTATGATTAGATACAGGCTATGGGTTTTGGAAAGAAAAACACAAAGATAAAATATCCTGCATGCTATCCACCACTGGCATTGTCAATCTTGATCACCTGCTCAAGCAAATGCTTCCAAGTCTTTGCTATTACTACGTTAATATTTTTCTGTTTCCATTGGCGTTCTTTGGAAATAAGTCAGTGAGACTCATCTTTGGGGAGGAGGGCTTATCTACCTGTGATATTTAGAATAGAAAGATTTGTCTCTTTTCCTCCATTTATTTTTTTTAGTCATTACTTGAAATTTGCAAAGATTTGACTTATCATCTGTATATCCTTTGAAGATGTTCTGTTCAAGTGAGGTGCATATTTTCTAATCAAGTTTCTCTTTTTTTAATATTGATTTTGAGAGGTTTTTTTTTTTTTTGGTTTTCAAATACAAGTCCTATGTTGATATTGTGATTTGCAAATACCTTAATCCACTCCTACGATTAACTTCAGGTTAACTTTTCATCTTTTCAACACACTCTTTTACTGAGCACAACTTTTTTAATTTTGATAAGTCTGATAGAGCAATTATTTTCTTTTATCCATTGTGCTTTTGTGTCATATTTAGGAACTCTTCACATAGGTTTTTTTTCCTTAGTGTTTTTTTGTAGTTATACACTTTATATTTAAATCCATGACCCACTTTGAACTAATTTTTTCGTAAAGTGCTGGGCTTAGATTGAGACTAATTTTTATTTATTTCTGCTTTAACACCATTTGCTGAAAAGAAAGTTCTTCCATTGAATTGTTTTTCTGCAACCAGGGAATATTGGTGTTGACAGTTCTGGGTTCTCTCTTTATTTATACAGATCTAGGTGCTGATGCCTCTACCAATACTGCACTCCCTTGATTATTACAGCCATAAAAGTCTGACACAGGTAGAACCAGGTCTCCCACATTATTCTCTTGCATGTATATGTCAAAATACATGCTACTGTCAAATATCTAAAAAGGGCAAATTAAAAAAGAAAGAAATGAATATTCAGAGTTGCCATAATTAGATTATGAAATTTACAACCTCATCAGTGGATTATTTCACTGATATGTATTAACTGGGTGGTAACCATAGACAGGTAGGATGTAACTGGAGGAAATAGGTCACTGGGGAAGTGCCTTTGGGGTTTATATTTTTTCCCCTGGTGAATGGAGGCCCCCCACCACTTTCCTGGTTATAACAATTTCATCTGTTTTTGTCTCAGCCTGAATGTCCCCAGTGAGTCTTGCCCTGACAACCCCATCCAAGTCCTCCTCCGCATTCTGTTCACTGTTTCTTCTCCCCTTAAATGTTTAATTTTATTTGTCATTCTTACTACTATATATATAATTATTTTTCTGTTTATTAGTTGACTTTCCTATTGTCTCTCTCCCCTTAACCTGTATAAAATAAAAATTTTGTGAGGGTGAGAACAGTTTCTCTGGTTGACTGCTATATTGTGGCTTCTTTAGACAGTTCCTGATACATATTTAATGACCAAACATATTTGTCCAATGTTGAAAGCATGGATTTTCTTTAGTTAAGCAGGAAGATTGCATGGGTCTTATTCAATATAGGGGTTCTAGTGTGCTTGGCAGTTTTATGGAAGTCCAAATGTTGAGGCATGGGTAAATAGGTCTGCCTTATTTTCCTATTTTCAGGAGGATTAGTCAAAAATCAGAGTTGGTGATTATGAAAGTGACAATTAAGACCTTTAGATTCCCATGCCCTAAGGTTCAGAGGTAAAAGTGATGTCCTATTAAATACTCTACTCCTGTGTGGTTTCCCCAATTGGAAATGAGTACAAATAGGACACATTTTAATCTTTGGAGTCTTCCTTCCTAATTTATCACCCAAAAAGTAAAAAGTACAAAGGCCATGGATGTTCATCTCCATGTATGCAATCTAAAAGCCCTTGGGAAACAAGAAAGGAAGGAAAAAATAAACATGGACCACCTTATTTTCCAAAAAAGAATTGGATTTTTTCCTAGCACATAATATCTTTCCATTGTGAAATCTATGATTAATATTACAAGCACCTGCACATAATTTGCCCTGTTAACCCTCTCCATGTAGTTTGCTTCCCTTTATAGCTCATAGATATTTTAGGGGGGAATTAGTTCCAAGATAGGTGATGTGCCTTCAATTTTTGGAAAAAAATTAATAAAGAATTACATTTGTATATTTTAGAATTATCACATAGTCTATATAAATATTACAGAACCCCACTTAGGCTGAAGTGGAAAAATAGCTTATATGGCAAACTTTCCATAATCAAACTTTTAAGAGACCATCTATATAAGAAGTTTTGGTGAAAATTTTAATACTTGCTTGAAAACATATTATCAGAAATACAGAAAAAAAAGAGACATACACTGACTTTATTGGATGGTTATTTTCAGGTTCTCAAAACTTTGAACCATGCATTTTAACAGAAATTCCAACTTGTTAATAAAATGCAGTAAGAAATCAATTTAGAAACATCTGTTTCCTCAAATAAATTCTCCTGATTTCGGAAAACTAAATAATTAATCTGCAGGCTGAATTCTTCTTTCATGTAATTCCGATTTTAAACGTAAATTCAATATAACACTTGGGAGATTACAAAGAACAGAATTTGGCCCAGAGAAAACTGTAGCATTGAGTCAACATTCTTCCTTAGATTGAAACTTGGTCCACGTTCCTGAGTAAACACCCAGAATACCATAGGTCATCATGAGATTTCCTAAAATCGGAAGATCTTTTTGCAGGGTACACTCTCCCAAAGTGAATAATGCCTGGCTTCTAAAGCCAGATTTTTTGAGGATGAGTTGTTGTAACACTTCATAGAAATGAAAACCCATCTTCTTACTTACCTCAAGTAACTGTCTTATCAGACTCTTGGCTTTGTTTTCAACAGATTGCTTTCCTGACTCTTTCTCTGAGTGAGCACTTTCATCAAGAGCAATACACCTATAGCATGAAGGAAGAAAAATAAGGTGTTAGCAGAGGAGGATGGAAAGTCTGTCCCCCTGAGACACTCGTTGGCTAGCTCTTGGAGACAGCTGCACATAATATTGTACTACCAGCACATATGTTTAAAAACAGAGACGCGATCACACAAGAAAGCTGACCCAGCAACACACTCATCCCAAACCAAGACCAGAGATCCCCTGGGAGATGTGTACAGGGCAAGAAGTGCTCTCATCAGTAAAAACAGGCAGCCCACACACTAAAATAAGTGTTCGAAATACAGGCACCCGGGGTATGTTGCAAGAGTTACAAAACAGAGAAGATAACTAACGGCTCCAACCCTGGAAGTATTATTATTTTGCAAGATTCACAGCAATAGTTCTCTACGAAGGGCAATTTGCCTCCCAGGGGCCATTTGGCAATGTCTGGAGACATTTTTGGTTGTAGTAATTGAGGTGGAATCAGAGTGGGGTGGGGGAAGTTTGCTTTCATCTAGTGGATAGAGGCCAAGGATGCTACTAAACAGTTGAAAATGCACAAGACCCTCTCTGGTCCATAAAGATTTTCTTGCTCAGAATGTCCATAGAACCAAAGTTGGAGGGAAAAAAATGACTTAAAATTGTACATTGGGCAGACATCCAAATGAACTTCAAGAAATCTTATGTCTATGACTGAGTTTACTTAAAGGAAAATATCAGGTAACAGCAATTGAGGGAAAAAAAAAAAAACCCTTTTTGCCACCTCACCTCCCTAATAGATCAGTAGATACATACATTCCAGGATTTTCATTGCCACATCATAAAAGATATGCTTGTTTATTTCAATTCCTGGATGATCAAGGATGAGAAAGTTGCAAGTCATCTCAATAATTTCCAGAGAACCTCAGCAAACAGAACATTATACCCCTCGGCTGAGAAAAATAAGCAAACAGTTCAGGAAATTTCAATTTTTTGGCAAAACCGAAAGGCTACAAATGAACTCACTTTCAAACTGATATATAAAGGCATTTTACAAGTCTTTTAAGGATGTCTCTCCAAGTCTTGAAGGAGTTGCAGGGTTGAAAAGCTGTAAATTTAGTTGCAATATAATAGGCATTATTTTTAATTACTTCCTCAGCATTATCACATAGATACAGATAAAAAGAGAAACATGGAAAAAAATCAGTATTTACAGTTCCAAACTGTTTTCACACTATCATCAATCTATATTCTAAGGTGTCTCGGGATTGAAAGAAAAAGAATTGCAGAAATGCGAGGCAAGTAAAATAAAAGCTGCCAGATGTTCTTGAATCCTCAGAACAAATAATTTGTATCCTTTGTAATGTCCTGTTTCTAGGTATTATACTTTTATAGAAGACAAGACCAGAAGAGCTAGTCTCTAGGCTTCAGGGTCAGGGTTAACCTCACCACTCCCAGACATCTGAACATGGAGGCTCCTGAGAAAAAGAATTTGAGGAATTCATTCCATTCTATTTGCTTTCAAAGAATTAAAATTTGGATTATTAAGGGGGAAAAAAAAACCCTGAACATATCAATCCTTATAAATTAGCATGAAAAATATTAAAAACCACTTGACACTAAATATTTGTAAATGCTAAAATGAGTTCATCCATGATTTGGTCCAAATATCCCCATGGATGATGTGTTGTAGAGACACTCACCGACTAGGCTGATTCTTTCTGTCTATGCATTCATTCTCCTGATTCTATCTAGACTTCTAGCACTCTACATGTATACTACACCTGTGAATTCTCTGTTATAATGATTGAACTCCACTTCTTGTTTTACTGACTCTGGACCAATGGAAATTGTATGAATGTTCCATGTTAATTTTCACCCATTTTAGTCACAATACTAATACTGAGGTCAGAATTCAGCTACAAGGTAAGATTTTTTTGGTGGGGAGGGAGGGTACTAGGAATTGAATTCAGGGGCACTCGACCACTGAGCCACATTCCCAGCCCTATTTTGTATTTTATTTAGAGACAGGGTCTCACTAAGTTGCTTGCTGCCTACCTGGCTTTGAACTCACCATCCACCTGCCTCAGCCTTCTGAGGCGGCAATGTAAGAAATTTTACTGATACCAGAGGTTGTGGAACACAGAGATCCTCATCCATGACACATAGGACCAGGTTGTCTGTGTTTCCCTGGACAAAACAAGAACTGTTAGAAGAAAATGATACAATGTATGTAAATTTAGTAAATAGTTTACTATGTCTTTGGCACTGCCCCTTCTCTTTCTACTTTTTAATGAAAATGACACTATGTTCCTTGTTTTCTTCTCCCCAAAGTTTAGAATCCACCACACTCTGAGTGGTGCATAGACAATACCATATGTTGCTATAAGTGAAAAACCTTTTACTGGGATTGGATTCTTCACATCTAGACTTCAATCCACAGCACCTAACAAGACTCCTTCAAAGTTTTGAACAAAGTTAGGTTTACTGTTGAAGATAAGATTTTTTTTTGTTTATTTGTTTCTAAAACATAAAGGAATAAAAAAGTAAATTTTGCTTTTAGAAAATTTTAATCATGGGGCTGGAGATGTCTGTCAGTCAACAGTAGAGCACCTGCATAGCATGTGCAAGTGTCTGGATTTGATCCCCAGTAGTGGGGGAAAAAAAGAAGGAACAAAAAATAATCACAGAAAAGATTATACTTACTATTGTTATTACTAGTTTATTTCTAGAGCAGGATCTTTCCTGTGTAATTTGTATCTTGGTTACTATTTTTAAACTGAAAAGTAATTAAACTATTTTTTTCACACTACCCATTAAGATAATTTTCCCATCAGAGAGGATGACTTTCTAGCTTGAACTTGATTCAAGAATGTGTTTACTTGACCCTATTATTCTACATGTCACCTGTGAAACCTCCCTTCAAAGCATCTCCAGACTCCAGGCACAGTCCTGAGAAGCACCAGGTAAATCATGGCAACAGTTCACCCTAAACACATTTCCAGTCCTGAAAACATAATCAAAACCACACACCATTCCCATTTGGAGATCTGCTGTCATCTCTGTGGACATAAAACAGAACATTCAATCTAGTATCAAAACACATGTAGCAAAGAAAAACCACTCTCTGTAGCAACACGCTAACTAGGATAGAAGAGATCAGGACTTGTGTGCAGTGACATGACAAGAGAAATAAAACCTGTTGGGACACACTCTGTTGTTTCAAAGGTTTTGGAATGGAAGAATTCATGCATTTATTGGGTTGTAGAATGATAATTGGTAAAAAAAAAAAAATGCTTGTAATGAAGGATATTTAGAGGAAAATTATGCATGGCAATATCTCTATCTATTTCACAGGGAAATACCAAAACAGGGGAAAAAGCATAGACACCAATTTCCTAAGATTTCTTTGCTCATCATATGCTAAAAATGTAATGCAAAAAGGCAAAAAAAAAAAAAAAAAAAAAAAAAGAATAGCGTTCCCTTAGATTAGGTAGAGGGAAGTGAAAGGAGGGGAAGGCAGGGGATGTGGGGATAAGAAAGATAGTAGAATGAAACAGACATTATTACTGTATATATCTATGTGACTGCAGGACCAATATGATTCTACAATATGTATACTCGGAAAAATGAGAAATTATATCCTATCTATGTATGATATATCAAAGTATATAAGTGCATTCTATTGTCATGTGTAACTAATTAAAACAAATAAAAAATTAATTTAAAAATGTATCAGGAGGACCTACATTCTTATTTAGTTATAATTATCTTTTCATTTTATTTTCCATACTGGGCTTTTACTGAGCATCTACTAGGTCCTAGGCACATTTGAATAACTGATCTGTCTCAATTGTCAGGGAGGAATTTGCCTCATCACATAAATGAGGAAGTCAAGGAAAGCAGCTTCAGTTGTCTAAGTCTCAAGTTATAATTACATGGCCGTTGCTCTTTCCACTATTCTACACCTGTTTTTAAGCAGGTTAAACCTTACTTTTCTAAGTCCTTCGTATTTTTAATGGAGGATAAAATTTCTGTGTAATTATTGAACTTGTTTGTGCATACAAAAAACAGTGAATTACATTAATAAATTAAATGCCAAACTAACTCATACAAATAACAATGCCTAGTGTAAGATCACTAAACTGGGTGAGTATCCTGATAGATACTATATACCCAACATCCCTTTATTTTATTTCCTCATTTTAGAATGAGAGAGAGAGAGAGAAAGAAAGAATATGTTTGGAGAGATTTCAAAATCAGTCAAAATTGAAGCTGTTGAGTTGTACCCAGGTCTGCTTATTCTAAAGTCTGTTCTTTCTACACCACAACCTCTGCTTTGCAAAGTAGAAGAGAGAACCACTGACTCCAGGGTGCACTGCTCTGGTAGCGCCATAGCTCACATTCACACAGCCAACATGGGGCTGTGGCGTTAGAGCTCAGATGCTTGCCCTCGTGCAGTGCACAGCAATAATCTGCACCCTGAAAATCTGACAACATATTCTCCAAATTATGGAAAGCCTGAGAATTTCAACACCTGAATTTCATTATTTCTTTTTTGTTAACTGGTGCATTATGACCATAGTGAAATTATACACCATACTGAAATTCACTGTGATATATTTGCATATGCACATGATATAATTTGGTCATTTTCATTGCCCATTACCTCCCCTTTCTTGCCCCCATTTCCTTCCCATGAATCTCCTTCCTCTACTCCTCTTGTCTCCCTTCTATTTTCATGAAAATACCTGTTTTCTCCTCCTTTCTCTCTAGCTTCCACACATGAGAGAAAAACAAAACCAAACATAAAACCCTCGATTTTCTGAATCTGGCTTATTTTATTTAATATCATGTTCTCTACCTTCCATTCATTTACCTGAAAATGACATAATTTTATTTTTTAGGCTGGGTAAAACCCCATTGTTTATATACTCCACGTTTTCTTTATCCATTTTTACATTGCCTGGTACCTGGGCTGGTTCCATGACTTGGCTATTTTGAGTGGCACTGCTACAACAGGGGTATCCATGCCTCACTTTCTCATCCTGGCTGAAGTCTTTTTGGATAAATGCCAAAGTACAGCTGGATCACACTGTGGTTCCTAATCTTCTGAGGAAACTCCATACTGATTTTCACAATGGTTCTACCAGCTTATAATCCCACCAATAGTGTATAAGTGCTTCTTTTCCCTCACATCCTTGCCAGTGTTTTTTATTATTATTTGTATTCTTAATAATTGTCATTTGAACAGGAGTGAGATGAAATCTCGGTGTAGTTATGATTTGCATTTCCCTAAATGCTAAGAATGTTGAGCATTTTTTCATTTAATTTTGATACACTATGTTATTATAAATTACTAACAAGAAAAATAATCTCTTTACTATTTTCTTATAGATTTTTCCCCCTTAATTTAGTAATAGAACGTACTCTTTGGGAAGTTCCCATCATACATTTGGTACTTGCTCTTTACCAGGGAGCATCCATTAAGGCAATGGAATGGGACTAAATGTCCTGTATGAAAAGTTCTGGAAGTGATGTCATTTCCTTGTTCAGATTAATATTTTTAAGACCATTTGAAACAAAACTGTAAAAAAAAATTCATTTTGTTGTGTTTTCTCAAGTGCAAGAGAGGTAAAGACAACCATTTCAAAGAGTCCAGCTAACCTGTGCCTGTAGTGATGCCTTGAAATTCTAATAGAAACAATTTCATCACTTCAAATAAGCTAATATAATATCATAAGTGTTTCTGATCCTAAATAAAAATAAAACTCTTCTAGAACAAGTCCTCCCAGTATTAATAGCTCTTCTAAAACGTTTTTAATTTTTTTCCGATGGACTGGTCACTTCCAAGAAAAAGTATTCAGGAATTCCAAGTAATGAAGAATCAAGCTAGGTAAGTGCTACTACTCGGAGAATTTCAGAAAAACTACCAGAGGGAATAAAAAGTACTCTTGAATTTCAAGCACAAAAGTTTTTCTCCACCAACTCTGGCATATTTCATGACCTTATAAGTGAAGTCATGCAACTAAGTGGCCCATCAGAATAGAAGGTCACAGGGGCTATGCAGTGTCTCTAGCTTTTTATGACAATCTTAGCTAAGGCCAGGACAGGTGGCCATAAGAAAGACTAGCTTTTTGTACTGCTAATTTTTCATCAGACCTTGACCCTGTTACCTTGATGAGAATAAATACCCATGCGGTAAATTATTGCCTTCTCATTTATATTCTTAGAGAACAAAAGGTGTCAGTTTTACAAGAGATGATGCTCCTCTCTAATTCTCTATTATGAACTCAAATGTTAGAAATAAAAAAAAGCAATAGAAAGTGTCGATCACAATAAAAATAATGGAATTCCTTATTTCCAAAACTGTTTTTCACCCTCCTCCTCCACATGTGAAATTGATGTCTTCTCTACTAATAGGTATCTGGTGGAGGTGAAATCAGAGGACTTTCCTTCATAACCCAAGATCATCTTAGAGGGGAGTCAGAACAGACATCAACTTGGCTACAATGCCAAGGGGGAAGGCCACACCTGGGGTCTCTTTAAGAGGTAGACGATGGCTAGTTGGTGGAGTTATCTCAGATGTTACTGCACCCTCATCCTTCTCTGACTCTTTTTTTTTTGAAAGTCATCCAAATTTTTATTAACTTATTTTATATAAGAAAATATATTTCCATGTTAATTTCTTTATTTCTCAGGCTTTAGATAATGGAATTAAAAGTGGTGATAAAATGCATACATAAAACTGATAATGGTTTCTGAGAAAAAGTGACTACATATTTGAAGATGTATATAGTATCAATGGTATCATGCATATGTCTCAAAATGTGTTAAATTGTAATGAACATAATTATTTGATGAGATAAGAAACACTGTGAAAGAATGCACTGCAAAATTCTTAACAATGTGAATTTGAAAGATTGCTATAATAAAAAGGCCAGTTCCACCAGCAAGATAGCCCTGTCTTCCCCTGTAAATCCTCACTGCTGATCACAGGATACTGCTAGGGTACATGCAGGCTACTCAGGAAAGTTTTGCTTTCTAATCCTAGTACGTCAAGCTCTGCTGGACTAAAACTCTTAATTCCAGTGGGAATAATGCTTCTATTGGGAGACTCAAACTCATTCGATGAGGTTAATATCAACCTGATACCAAAACCAAAGACACATCAAGGAAAGAAAACTTCAGACCAATATCCCTGATGAACATAGATGCAAAAATTCTCAATAAAATTCTGGCAAATTGTATACAAAAACATATTAAAAAGATAGTGCACCCTGATCAAGTGGGATTCCTCCCAGGGATGCAGGGTGGGTTCAACATACAGAAATCACAAACATAATTCTTCATATTAATAGACTTTAAAGCAAGAATCATATGATCATCTCAATAGATGCAGAAAAAGCATTTGACAAAATACAGCACACCTTCATGCTCAAAACACTAGAAAACCTAGGGATAGTAGAAACAAACCTCAACATTGTAAAAGCTATATATGCTAAACCCAAGGCCAGCATCATTCTAAATGGAGAAAAATTGAAAGCATTCCCACTAAAAACTGGAACAAGACAAGAATGTTCTCTTTCACCACTTCTATTCAACGTCATCCTTGAAACTCTAGCCAGAGCAATTAGACAAAAGAAAGAAACTAAAGGGATACAAATAGGTAAAGAAGAACTCAAACTATCGCTATTTGCTGATGACATGATGCTATATCTAGAAGAGCCAAAAAATTCCATCAGAAAATTTCTAGAACTAATAAATGAATTCAGCAAAGTAGTAGGATATAAAATCAACACCCATAAATCAAACACATTCCTATACATCAGCAATAAATCCACTGAAAGACAAATTAGGAAAACTACTCCTTTCACAATAGCCTCAAAAAAATAAAATACCTGGGAATCAATCTAACAAAAGAGAGGAAAGACCTCTGCAATGAAAACTACAGAACCCTAAAGAAAGAAATCAAAGAAAACCTCAGAAGATGGAAATATCTCCCATGCTCCTGGACAGGCAGAATTAATACTGTCCAAATGACCATACTACCAAAACCGTTATAGAGATTTAATGCAATTCCTATTAAAATTTCTGACTCTTTTTTAATGATTATGTTCTGTTCACTTCCATCTCGGTCAGATTTATAGGTTACTCTGTGACCTACTGGGGAATTGAGACTCTCCAAACCACAGCTGAAGACTTATAATTCCCTTTCTTGTATATACAGTGAGAGAAAGGTAAAACATTAGTCTTTTCAATATATACTTCATGCTACAATTCCACTTGCTACTACTTCTCTAAAATTCCACTTACTCCTGTGTTTATGCAGATTGCTATCCCATATCTTGTTTAGGAGAAATTAGGCAGTCCCCTGTAGAAATTCATAGGGCAGGAAAGAATAAAACAGTTGTCAAATCTCCTGAAAAGCTAATTCCCAGTTTCTGGGTGGGATTCTTAGGTATATTTCAATCACTGTGACAAAATACCTGAGCAAATCAACTATAAGAAGAAAAAATTATTTTAACTCACAGTTTTAGTGCTTTCAATCTGTGATTGTTTGACCCCCATCATTCTGGACCTATGGCAAGAGTAGAATATCACAGAAGGGAGTGTGTAGTAGAGCAAAGCTACTCACCTCCTGGCAGCCAGGAAGGAAAGGCAGGAAGAAGTCAGGGTCCCAATACTTGCTTCAAGGGCATGTCACCAATACTCTAACTGCCTTCTACTAGGTTCTACCTTTTCTCAGGGGCACCACAGGTTAGCAACTAAGCCTTTAGCTTGTAGCATTAGGGGGCATTTAATGTCCATACCATAATGATAGGACCTTAACAATTCGTGTCACTAGGGAAGGTATTTGTGGATTATAGTTCAGATATGGAGGGCACATTCTAAACAGCAATAAAATCATTGAAAGATTTGCTAAAATATAGTGTTCTGTTTTAATCGAGCTCGCTCCAAGAATGGTAATTTTCTCCTTTTATCAAATGCCCACAGATTAAATAGTAGCCTGGGTTTATTTCTTGAATAAGCTATTTGAGGTTTATCATTTAATATACATGCACTGCAAAGAAAGCAAGGTGAGCCACTCTGGCTTATTTCTGGAACCTGAGTGTGATACTCAGGCGCTACAATGAACAAGAGAGAATATCAATTACCCGAGATGAGCAAGTCTTTTGTAGATTCCTTAACACCATAGGATGGGGAAACAGGTTTGTCCCTGAAATGTGAGGAAGCCTCTACTTGGAGCCACCTCCTGCACAGGAGGAGCCTTAGCATTGGAGGGCTGGTCCCACCCACATCTGTGCTCCCTGGTGCTCAGTTTGTTTTCAATGATGGATGTCACATAGGAGACAACAAATAAGCTCTGGGAGATTTTTCCATTTTAATATCACCCCTGTTTTTACTTTTGTGCATCGTGTCCAGTCTTCTGGTAGAGCTGCTGAAGTACTTGCTAAGTGCCAGGCAACGCTTATGTGAGTCTCATGACAATGATAGAAAGTATTACCTTCGTTTTGGAAAAAAAGAGTTGGACAAACTTCCTCCAAAGTGACTAAGCCACCAAGTCACAGAGCTGGGAGAGAAACAAGCTGTTTGGTTTCCTAGTCCCACCTCTTTTTTTTTTTTTTTAAACCAGGAGAACACTATTTTTTTTTAATAAAAGATCACACTGACTTTATTTTCTGACAATTAGGTGGGCATATCCATCGTAGAAAATTTGGAATCTATGGAAAAACACATCAAAGGGAAAATTCACATGTAATTCTGCCAGATTTTCTCTTAGTTTTTTTTTTTTTTAGTTCCATACTCTTAATGCTTAACTTACCTAGTTATAAAATGTGGTATAAATGCAATCTTGTGTCCTGTTTTTCCCCACTTAATGTCATATTTTCCCACATTAGAGACTAGTCTGCTACCATTGCTTTAGTAGCACGATTGTCCTTGATAATAGATCTGTCCTAACTTCTTGACATTCTCTTATTGTAGGTATTGGACTATTTCGACCTACTATGTGGAATTTTATGTCTTTATAATACCTAATGACTATTTAGTTACTATCTAAGTGCATATAGCTTTTACATAATTCTGTTGTTTGTGGGAATTTTTTTTTCCTATATAGGCTAAACTTTTGAAGACTTTTTTTTTTTTTTATGTGTGTGACCCTGAAGTAGGACATCTTCCATTGTCTCTGAGCTTGGATTTTAAAGCTGAAAAGTATACATGAGAATTTATTCTATTTTCTAGAGAATCCTGGTCATTATGTGTGACCTACAAACAGCTTATCAAAGTCAGATTCAGCCCCTCTTAGCCCACCAGCTGCCTTCCTTATATAGCAATGATCATTGAATATTCAGGAAATATTCATTAGGAGGATTAATAAATCATTTTTTGAACAATTGCCAGCACTGGTCAGCATTCTCTCCCTCTGCTTTATGCTTTCTTAACCAGCCTCAGGCCAAGAGGGCACTCATATCTGAACTGGTGAGGAGTTTGCAAAACAAAGAGGCCTGCTCTCACCTGTGAGATTTAAAGGCCAGAGATTGGTTGGAAAACATCCTGGTGACTAAACATTGAAAGATAGTGGAGCCCATGTGGCTGCTACAAGGCGGTGATGTACCAGCCACTGGAAAGGTTCCCAGTGCCCTGTTTGCCCCTGATGGCTGGGATAATGCAGCAAAATTACCCCAGAAGCACAAATTCAGATGGACACCATCTATAGGCAGCTCACTGGGGCATTAGCTGAGTTACTGAGTTTCCCAAAGAACCCATAAAGTGCCACAGCAGAAGATGAGTATCAGGTATCTGCCTGACTCTGAGTTATAACTGCACCAACGGATAAATAACTACATCACCAACGAAGGGGAAAAATGACATCTTGAAAAAGGCAAGAAGAATTGAATAATAACAGACAAGTAGTCAAGTAGCCAGTTCAGAAGTCCAGGGGACTTTTGTATTAGAGCTTCTCCTGGTTACCTGAGAATGAGTTGATGGGGGTTTTGTCCAGTGGTGAAGGTAGACATTTCAACACAGAACTTTAACAGCTAATGTGGAAGAAAATACAATTATTTCACAACAACCTAGCAGAACCTAGTTCACTCAGTTAATAAGCACACATTTTTTTCACATTCCATTTGTGAACATTTTTACCAATTTACAATTTCACTGAAAAAGGAGGAGAATCAATCCTATGCTGCTCTGGCTAGATTTTAAAATTCTCTTTTGAGGTTTCTTACAACTCAAAAGGTAAAGTAGAACCCCAGTTTAATATTTTCTTATTATTAGCATAATTGAATATTTTCATTAGAAAATCTGTTACTTATATTTGATTACTTATAAATTGGTTATAACATTGACCAGTCAACCTCTTGCTGAATTGTTTTCTTATAAATTTGGATGAGGTATTAAGAAGAGACAAACTAATTCCCTTATTTCATACAACAATCTATATAACCCCTCACTTGTTGCCTTTCAATATAAAACACTTTTTAATATAACATTTTAAAAATGTATTTAAATTCCAATTTTCAACTTTTTTTCCTCTTAATTTTTAACCTTTGGGGTGGAGGAAAACATCTCTTTTTTCCTTTTGTTCTTTTGTTATGGGATTTTTCATGTTTAATTTTTTGATTGTTTCTTCCATCTGGAATGCATTTACATAAGATTCAGAATCTAAAAGCACAAGTTGAATATAACAAATTGTCTGGTTTTTAAAAAATCTGTTGTATCTATGTAGATATCAGTTTTTAATCAATTGCCATACTCTAGTTTAAAGCACAATTCTATTCACTCTCTACTAAAGGCCAAAGTGACTTTCAATAATAAATTTTCCTTACCACTTACCCTCCAAAATTCAAAGGATTCCCCCTTTGGTATGTATAAACCTGCCTGAGCTCAGCTGTCTTCTCTGCCGCAGCCCCTCCCTACCAGAATGTATACCCATCCCCTCTCAGGGACCCACACTGCTCTACAGTTGTGTGGATGACCAAGAAAGGCCATCACCTCTGAATCATTTTTTCCCCAAACATAAATCCTTGAGCCAGCACAGAAAAGTGGTATTTTTCCATCTCCATAATTCTTGTTATTTTAAGTCTATCCTTTCACCAAAGTGGCTTTGTGTTTCTTTTTCCTTGATAACTCACAGGTTCAAATGTAAAAATTTATTATTATAAGGAGCAGTTACGAGGCTGAAAGCATACTGCGTGCATTCCACGCTTCTCGCTTGGGTACCGACCTACGGAATGAAATACTTGTGGTCGTCTACTCGCATGGAATGGGCAAGTTCCCATCACCCCGTGGTAAGGGGCTGAATGAAGCTCTGCCTTCCTCAGACCCAATGGGGACCTCACCTCATGGGAGGTCGCCCAAGGGCCACACTGCAGCATCTCAAATACAAATGTGGACCACTTAGCTTATTCATTCCATCTACTCTTCAACGTCAACAACAGCAACCATCAAAGGGGGTGGAAATGGTTTTGCTGATTTTCTTCCTTTAAATGTTATTGTGGATTTTAAGATTTTAAGATATCTTCCCCCAAACACGGAACTAGACAAACCACTGAACTTTTTGAATACCTCTGACATTTTGCTTTTTCAGTACAGCATGTTCAGCATTTTGAGAGCGCCCTACTGGTCAGATCTTCATTGTTTAATGAGATGGTACATATACTTAGCAAAACAAAAATAAATAAAATGAGATATAAGAGCAGAATATTCTTAATAATAGTTGATGATTTGATCACTGTCCCTGTTCACTTTCTATAAGACTAGGACAACATGGTTTCCTAGTCTGTGCTCCTATGTGATGTTTATAACTTATTATAGAACCCCAGATGTTTTCTTTTATTTGTAAATGTGTTTTTCTCTTATGGAATACAGAGTTTTCTGAGATCAAGGGTTTATGCAATTGTTCTCTGGTTGCTTGGCACTTAACACCAAGCCCCTCAGATGGCGGGTTCTTAATTACACTAGATTTAATAGTTGACCTCTCACCTAGCTAGTATGATTTGAATGCCTTAAGATTTTTGGATCATATGCACATTAATGCCATATTGTCAACCATTCTTTTGTTGTCAAATGTTCAAGAACTATGAATAAAACTTAGAGCTCTAAGTAACATTATATAACATAGCTGGGTTTGGTGCATCCTTAAACTCAGTCCTGTGCTTTTTAGTATGACAGAGATTGTACAGATCCACCCAAATCCATTAGCATTTCCCACTGGGTACACACACAAGACTGCATTTCCTATCGCCTTTGCAATTAGATATGCCATATGACTTAACTGTGTCCAATAAAAGGTGATTAGAATTGACATTCACCAGCATCAAGCCCAGTTTATAACAAAACCCCACAAGTAATCCTTGCTCTCTTTCCCATCTCTGCATGAAATGAGAAAGATCTGAGAATCTATAAGAAGGAACAGCTACAATATAGAATCATCCTGAGTCCTTAAATGACCACATATATGGCTACCCAATCAGAAGTACTCACTGCAGACCATGATATCATCTTAAAATAAATCATGTAAGGCTGAAGCTCTGAGATTGCAGGATTTGTTTGTTATAGTTGCAATATTACCCTAATTTTAAAATTGATATGTTGAAATGGAGTGCTAACAGAACAAACCAAAAATGTGTGGCATTGGCTTAACGGCAACAAGAAGTAGAAAAATGGGTGATTAAGTCTGAAAAGATGAAAGACCAGTCCATGTTATTTCCATGGCAAAACATACAGTGGAACTATTAATACCACAGATAGAAAGGCAGACCAAACCTCATGTCCATCAAGCCTATGGTTCTTGGACAAATGGTTAAGATGAGAATAACTTTCTATTTGTTCCTATTTGGCCACCCTGGAAATATATTAAAAACACGTGATCTCTGACAAAAACTGGCTTGTTTTGAAGTAGAACTTAAGGTGGGTATGTGTTCAGAAATCAGTTTTTAAGGTTGATAAATCTGCTTCTGCACCCCAGGTAACAGAGATCAACTGAAAAAGACCCTGAATGACCACAATCAAATTAAATTATCAGTAAAAGCAAAACTAAATCCGATATAAATATCAGATCAAGGTAATGGTCTTCAAAAATACTATTTTAGATGGCTTTAAGAGGTCATATTTGGTTTGGAAGTGGGGAGGTGAGGTTGCAAAGAAATAAATCAGACTTGAGAATTACTGCTATAAAAAACTTCAAAAGTGAGTCAGTTATTGGCCTATGAAATTGTGTAGAAATGAGGGATTAAAAGGCCTATTGATTTTAGAGAAAAGTGTATCCCTAAAATTACTATGAGAATAAAGCTTAGAAATTAGTGTTGTAGTGTTGGTTTCCCCAGCAGTGATTGTCAGCTTTCTGTCACTGTGACAAGATACCTGAGATAATTCACTTATAAAGGAGGAAAGATCTGGGTTAGCTCATAGTTTCAGAGGTTTATTCCATGATTGGTTGGCCCCATTGCTTTAAGCTCAGAGTGAGGCAGATCACCGTGGCAGGGAACATGTGGAAAAGCAAAGCTGCTTATCTCATGGTGGCCAGGAAGTACAGAGATAGAGGAGGGGCTGGGCTCCAAATATGTCTTCAAAGGCACACCTAAGTGACCTCATTTCCTTCCACTACCTAAAAGTTGCTGGGGATCAAGCCTTCAACATATGTGCCCCTGGGGTACATTTAAGTGCCAAACCACAACACCAATTTCACCAGGACTAAGCACCATATAACTTCTTGAGGGTCCTGCCAATGGAACATGAGTCAAAATGATCCTGATACTTGTAGGCTGCATCAACAGCACTCACAATAACTCACTCATATGTAAAATGAGTGGAGAAAGTTATCAAACACAGTAGAAAGATAGATCCAGGAGATAGAAAGAGCCTGGGTCCCTTTGATGATCACTTCCAAGGCTGTTCTACTGATAACACCTAATACAAAAAGTGACTTTTTGCTTTGTTAAGCCCTGAGATTTATGGATTTTTCTATTATAGCCTGTGTTAGGCAGAATGATGACTCCACCTAAGGCTATCTACTCCATAATCCCTGGAACCTGTCAATATGGTGGGCTATATGGCAGAAGAAAATTAAGGTTGCCAATGAAATTTGGTTTCCTTATCAGCTGACCTTAGTTTAGGGAGACTAATTACCTGGGGTTAATGTGATCATGATGGTCCCTGAAATTGGAAAAGGGGAAAGAAGAAGACCACAGAGTGATAAAATACCAGGACTTGACCCACTGCTTCTGGCTTTGAGGATGGAGGAAGGAGGACACAAACCAAGGAATATGGGTGGCCTCTAGAAAATGGAAAAGACAAGGAAATAGATTCTCCTCAAAGCCTCTAGAAGGGCATACCAGTCTGCCAACACTCGATTTTAGCCAAGGAAAAACGCTACAGATTTCTAACCTGGAGAACTACAAGATAATAAATTTGTGTTATTTAAACCACTAAGAAAACTCATACCTACTCATTGATGTTCTGTTATTAAATGTAATTTAATGGGCTGGGGATGTGGCTCAAGCAGTAGTGCGCTCGCCTGGCATGCGCAGGGCACTGGGTTCGATCCTCAGCACCACATAAAAATAAAATAAAGATGTTGTGTCCACCGAAAACTAAAAAGTAAATATTAAAAAATTCTCTCTCTCTCCCTCTCTCTCTCTTTAAATAAATAAATAAATAAATAAATGTAATTTAAATAGCATTTTTAAAATTCCTGATACATAGCTTCTTTATCTTACCAAAACACATCTCCAGGTTGTTCATTTATGCTCTGTATATGTGTATAAAGAGCATAAAATGGATCCCTTCCAGAAAGACTTGACCTTTAGAGGGGAACAAAATGTTATGGTTAATGCCTAAATCTTTACCAGATGGAAGTTCAGTCTAGTATAGACAGTGGGTGAATGATTATTCTGGCCAGCCAAAGGACAACATATAGCTTTCTTTAGTTGGCCTGCCAACATTCCAGAACCTCCCTTCATCTGATTTCAGATGACCGTTGTTCAAAAGCAAAGAAGCTACTAAAGTTGGGAAACTGAGCTGAAGGATAACTAAGTTACACCAGAGAGGAGCTACCTGACTCTGAAAAAAAAAAAAAATGACTTCACCACTCTATCTGGGTCTCCTTCCTTCCAAGTGAAAGCAGATGCAGTTTGATTGACAGATCATTCAGGTCCCTTCCTATTCTAAGTTGCTATAAGTCAAATGAGTCTATATTTCTTTAATAGCTTCCATAAAAAAATCAATCTAGGGCTGGGGATGTGGCTCAAGTGGTAGCACACTCGCCTGGCATGCGCATGGCGCTGGGTTCAATCCTCAGCACCACATACAAATAAAATAAAAGATGTTGTGTCCATCGAAAATTAAACAATAAATATTAAAAATTCTCACTCTCTCTCTCTCTCTCAAAAAAAAAATCTATTAGTAAACACAAAGTTTTGCATGTCTGACATTTTCCCATGATAATAGTTCTGAAGATTCATGTGCAACTGAGAAGAAATGTGACCATAGTGACGCATGTTAAATGTTAAAACTGTTCCCGACAATTATCATGGGAATTAAAATGCTTTCTTCGCTTCATTAAGTGGTGAAGAGCAGAGCGATCACTTTTGACACAGGGAAAGCCTGAGCAGAGGGACTTCAGTATTTAAACATTGATTATCAGACATCAGAGTCAGTTACAATCACACGTAGGGTGACAAGACTCACTCAGGGATGGGGAAAGGATCAGGGAGAGGTCCTAGAAATGGTATTGAAAAGCAAGGGAGAGACAAAGTCACCGCAACCAGGGAGGAAAATCATTTTTCTGTAGACTTGACTATTATAAAATTGTGAATGGGAATTCTGTTTCACAGCTGCTCAAGGGAGTGGGAAAGCAGCTGTGACCAATGATGGAGAAGCAGCTGTTCATTCATGGGCCACGTCTGAAACCGATCACACAGGAGGGATTGGCTTATCAGAGCAGTAAAAGGGGGCTAATTTTTTTTTTTAATTCCAAAATGGAAAGACATCTGACAGTGGAAAAGGAAATACTAAGAGATTGTGAACTCTACTTTTCTAAGGGCTTGAAAATTGATAAAACTGTCTCTGCCTGATGCACTATCTGAGGGCCAGAAGGAGTCCCAGGTTATCTGCTGCAAAGCTGTGTGACCAACCGATCTGTTTTCTTTCGACTTCCCTTTTCGGTCACTATTTCTCACTCTGTTACAGATGAATAAGGACATAAAAATGGAGGAAAGTCACTGCAGGTCGAGAAAGATCTGCCTTTAGGAGAGGATTTCCTCATGAAATGCAAAAAAGAGGGCTAGGCATACGCAGCTTTTCAAATCATACCTTCAAAAGGATGCTTTTATCATAATATCTGGTTAAAACCCATTGAGCAACTGCACGGCCACTGGACAGTTCTTGAGTGCTCTGCGGTGCCTGCACTCCAGGCCACGTAGATGGTGGGGCATTTTTCAAGGTAGTGGGTAGCTTGTTGTGGTGACAGTGTCACTATGGTCAAGCAACTGTGAGAAGTTTCCTTTTGACATTGCTATGAACAAAAGACCCAACAAGAACAACAGAGAGGAGGAAAAGTTTATTTTGGCTCATAGTTTCAGAGGTCTCAGTCCATAGACAGCTGACCCCATAGCTCTGAGTCCAGGGTGAGGCAGAACATCATAGTGAAAGGGTATGGAGAAGGAAAGCAAGCTCAGGACATGGCAATCAGGAAACACACACACACACAGAGAGAGAGAGAGAGAGAGAGAGAGAGAGGAGAGAGAGAGCGAGCGAGCACTAGCTCAGCTCACCAGGAACAAAATAAAAACACCAAAGGCACACCCCCAGAGACCCACCTCCTCCAGCCACATTCCACCTGCATATAGCTTCCACTCAGTTAATCCATCCATGGGTCGATCCACTGACTAGGTTACAACTCTCATAATCTGATCATTTTACCTCTGAACGTTCTTGCACCGTCTCACACATGAGTTTTTGGGAGACACTTCATATTCAAACTACAGCAACGTTTATTGCCAATCCTTGTCCTTTAGCTCTGTGACCACCTGCTTTGTTGTTTGCTTTCTATTCCAAGAAAGTATTTGGCCTCTGTCTAAATTCAAAAACCGAACCCAAAATCCAGGAGTTACAGCAAGCCGTTCTGTAAACAGATAGGACAGGCACGGGAACACACTGGAAACATACTATTTAAATTCAGACTAGTTAAACAGGATGCCTTTCTGTCACTGACCAAATTGTCAAATTGGTGCCTTGGCGAGAGCCTTTTGTACTTCTCTGAAGATTCTCGGGATCCAAAGCTCTGTGGTATTAAAACAAACAGAGTAAATATTTTCCTTGCAGTTTACATCCCAGATCTAAATATTTCCAACCATGTCAAACTCACTTTCCTCCACCACTCCCTGCAGGGGCTGTGTAGACCTCTGCTGCCAAAGAACCTGGTTGAACTTGCCCTGGGAGGAGCTCCATCCCCAAAGACAGGCAAAGCTCAGAGCTGCAGGCCAGCAGTGTGGTGCAGCTGTGCGGCTCCCCTTGGCAGAACTCTCGCTGCAGCAGGTGTGTTATCTGCTGACCTCAACAGACAGGAGAGGGGAACACGCTGTCCTTGCTGTTTGCTCCCTAAGCTTGAAGGTCTGCCACTCCCTTTTACCTTTTTGCGGTCCAGTGCCTGCAACCTGCCCTAGAAACCTACATTTCGATAGCTTTCCCCGTGTGCAAGTCAACTCTTCTGGCCTTGTGACCTTTTTTTCTACTTAAGCTAGTCCCATCCCTGAAGTAGCCTGATGCTCCTGAAGGACCCAGCTGAGAGGACTAGCAGATGTTTTCTTTTCCTCTGTACTTCCAATCCGAAATGCAGAGAAATTCTCTCAGGAAGAGCAAGCACAGCATACAATTGAATATGACGCCTTTTCAGGCAGTATTTCTTTAAACCATGTGCTTTGGGGACTTACTCCTAAAGTGCTCAAACACAATGGCAAAGGTAATGCTCTCCTGGTTTTTATTTATCTGTGTTTTTTTTTTTTTTTTTTTTAGTTTCTTTTGTAGTTACAGACAGCAAATTCTCAACCTGTCACTACACATTCAGTGTCAACTCAACTGGGGAAATGATAAGCATAACAATGGGCATCAATTCCCTTATCTCTGGGCTTAGTGGCATAGTGTTGTACTCCAAAAGAAGTATCTCTATTTACTTCTATTTATTTACCTGGGGTCACCATATGTGGGGGGCACTCACTGCTAAAGCACTAGAGCTTGATTTTGAAATAGCATTTCTGTTGCTCTGTGCCTCATGATAAAACTTTCAGGCAACTCACAATGGGAACTGGCAGAAAAACATCTTCCCATGAATACATTTTTTGTGAGATATGCCATACCTGGCCGTATTCTTCTTGGGTTTCTGAGATTTTCCAGGGCCTTCAGACTTTCTCCATTCAAACTCCAAGGCATTGGCACGTAGACAGGGCACCCTAACCTTCTTCTGGCTGGACTGATTTGTGGGCTCAGTCCTGCTGGTTCAAATTTCTGCCAAAGCCAGGTCTCCCTTTCAAACATCTTACTTTTCTAGAGTTTTCCTCAATTGACCTTGACTTTCCTGGAATCCTCAGTGTCTCCATTTCCATTTCTACATTCTCATTCTCGTCTCCAGTTTGTTCTCTTAGATTTTTATCATACCCAGGGATCCTCCCTCTGCTACCTAGATCTAACAGAATTTGTTTTGCCTGTGTACAAAAACACAGTCTAACCTGAAGGCCTTGAGAAAGTCACTCACTATCACCCATCTTCAGGAGTCTTGTTTATAAAATGAGGATCCTAATTCTGGCCACTCATAGATGATAATGATAAAGGAACTGGCTTGACAGCGGGAGTCTCCTGAGAAGAAGTAAAGGCAAAACACAAACACAAAATCCTGGTGAAAATCACAATATAATTTGGTAATTGTTTGCTGTATGCTAGGCACTGTGCAGTGTTCTATGATGATATTTAACCCTCCAGCAGAAATTCCAAGGGACAAGAAGTTGTGCTCCTTGTGACTTAAAAGTGTGACTTACCTTTGGGTGTTCTGACTTTATCCCAGATGTAATCTCAAACCAATTCCTGTCCATTCTTGGTCACTCTTCCTGCACCATATTTTTTTTCTTCCATTTTTCCTCCTACCTAATCCTAAGTTCAGCCCAGTAGCTCATAACTCATTTAAAATGCTGCCCAATGTGTTTTCATGGTCATAATAGCATTTATCTGCACAATTGAAGAAATGCTTCCAAATGAAGAAAAGCTGGGGGTAGGCAGTAAGAAACTATTAGGACAAGCTCTTATGATATAGAGGAGAGATAAGAATTAGATTTGAATGGCATCATGGAGCAGAGCTACCCCCAAAGACACAATATGAAACAGGATTAGTAGCATAGGGAGGACATCAAGTGGAGAACATGGTCCAAAACTAAGTCAAAAGAGTAAAAACAAGGAGGACTAATAACACGTATCAAAATGCATATGAAAATTTAAGTTGGAACTATTTAAAAAGGGAAGAATATATGACATTTAAATATTATGTATCATATTTATGAATCATGAAATTCACCCTTTTAAGTAGCACAATTCCGTGGTTTTTAGTCTAATCACAAACTTGTACAACCACCGTCACGATTTAATTCCAGAATACTGTCATCACCACAAAAAAGACAACCACACCCATGAGAGTCACTTTCCACTCCAGCCCCAGGCAACAGGGATTCTACTTCCTGTCTCCATGGATTTCCCTATTCTGGACAACGCGCCTCGGCTTGGCATGGCTGACTTTGGCATTGTTCTACTGGATGCACCTAAAGAGCCTGAAATGTAGTACACACCTCCATTAACAAATGCCTACTGTGCCTCCCTCTGAGCTTGCTACCTCCTGCATCAAGATTTAAACAGCCTCTCCCCTTCCATTCCTTTTCCCTGGGATAGCTGTATGCACAGTAGAGTCCAAACTCCTTCATTTGATGCTAAAGTCCTTCAGCATAAACACCATCTTGCCAGCCACTGTGCCCTCCCCACCTCCACCTCTGCAACCTTTAATGAGAATAACCATCATATAAGACCAGATTCAAGGCTGCCCGCTCCAGTGGGTTTCCCTAGAACAATCCCAGAGGGTAACTTTCTCTCCATGGCCTCTGGCTTCTGGAGGATTCTGCACCACTTCCATGGCACTTGGAATCGTGCATTTCAAGCTGTCTCCCCTGCTTGGTTGTAGTTCTCTGATTAGTGGTGTCGGATCTCTTTGTTGCCCTTAGTGACCAACACATTATGAGCATAGAGTAAATGCTTACTGAATGAATATATGAAAGAAAAACAGATTTGGTGAACTGTCCAAAGCAACCCAAACTTGGAGCCAAGTTCTTGAATTAAAGGACAAAATAGTACTACTTACTATATTACAAATACCATAATTCTACTAGATGCTTCTAAACTTATATATATAAGATGATATAACACATATATTATATATAATAGATTCTGTAATATGTTAATTATGTGTAACACAAAATATGATATGCAATATATTATGATAATATAATAATATATGATAATTTTATTATAATATAATTATATATGATGATTTTATGATGATATAATCATACATGATAATTTTATGATAATATAGAGTGTACTAAAAAGTATTGGAAATACACTTAAAGACACTTGATAGGAAACCTGTAACTTGAAACTAATAAAGACTGTTGTTTTTAAAGCAAATGAGGACCTTTTCTCCTGAAAATTCATATTGTTATCCTACTGAGATTTAGTTGATGATGAAAATTTTAATGAAGAATCTATCCTTGATAATAATCTCCTATGAAGATCAGCCATCATCTTCAACATATTCCTCCATGTGAAAATAATAATGAATCGCTCTATGCTTATTTCTACATGCACAGGGAGAGGCACTTACAACCTTCATGATCCCCACACAGGTGTGGTTAGCCTGTCTTCCCAGCTAGCTTGATTTGAAAGTGGAAAGTTTACTCAACCCAGCTTCTTTCCCTTGATGTACAACTGAAATTATTTCACTAAGCAAACTAATTCGTCAATTAATTCACTAAGCAAACACCTTTTGGAAGTCCTGACACATGCTAGGCACAATATTATACAAAAGGTTAACATGGTAGGGTCATGAATCCTGTGGTTTAGTACCCAACAAAGACCCAACGTGAGATACAAAGAGATACATGCAGAATAAAGGGTTAGGTGAGCTGTGTGTGGATACAGAAAGTGCTTTGATGGTTAAAAGTTGTGGCTGTATAGAAAAGTGGTTTTTTTGACATGGTGGTTTTCCTGTGATGAATCCTGTGAGTGTTGCATCTGATCATATTTTTCTGTTTTGGTTTCTGCAGGGAAGCTCAAAATCAGTGTCTGTGGTCCATTGTCAGTCATGTTAACATTTTACATACAGAATGATTTTGATGCATTAATGGAACCCTCAATTTCTGCTTATTCTTTTTCTATTTCTCCTTTATACACAACTTGGTTTTCATTTTATTTTAACTTTTTGTTTTATGTATTTGTTTAACCCATCTAATAAACATATTCTGACAGAATTATTTACTCATTCTCCTGAGGCCCCTAGTAGTATATAGGTGTATAGATAAATAGGTAGATAGATAGATAGATAGATAATGTTAGAGGGACATAAATACTAATCTAGAGGTCGTCGGTATAGTAATGATAATTGTAGTATTTCTTACACCTGTTCACTCTGAGCAATTATATTTTTTAATGTCATCATATCATTTGGCTGAAAAATTGTAAAGCCTGTTAATTATAGAGGAGACACTTTTATATATTTATTCATAGCATACTGATTCACACACCTATTTGAATGTTTGGTATGATCATAACTAATTATAGGACCCGAAAGCACTACATATGTGATCTATGCCCACTTAATTCCACCACTGGAATTACTAATATGTCTAAAGTTTAATTCATCTAATAAGGGTAAAGGTAATCTACGTAAAAGGATAAAGCAATCTAAATATATGTGGTCTATATTAATGGCTCTAGAATTGAGGAGAGAATCAATGAGTGAAGGCAATTTTCTGAGGCCACATCACTAGTCAGGAAGGGCGCTGGCTGTGGCTCCACACCCTCTCCACTGAGCCTCACACCAGCCTTAGAGGCATCGATCATTCCCCCATCTTAAAGAGACTCAACTGAGTCATAAAGCAAATAACTAATAATGTCAGCACTGTTCTCAGGCTTTGCATGAATTAACTCATCAATCCTCTCCCCAAACCAATGTAGTAGGATCCATTTATCTTCTTCTTCACTACAGAGTAAAGAAATAAGGAAGAGATGCACCATGAATTCCCCAAGGCTCGACAGTGAGTGATGGTCCCGGGGTTCAGCCCCCAGTAGTCTGACTCCACAGTCTGTATTTTTAACCATGAAACTTAGTAATTTCCTAAAATTATTTTGATAAACAAATGGCCTACATTTACATCTTACACTGAAGTCCATGTTCTTTAATTTATACCATGCTGCCTTGGGATTCAGTTCAAACCACATTTACTGCATAGGTCCTTTCTGTTGTTCTCAGACAGAATTAGTGATAACCTCCTCTGGGTTCCCCTAGCAATAGATAGATGATTGATACAGAAGTCCATCAATTGATCAACTGTAAGCATACATAAATAGTATTTCTTCTAAAACATATTTTAATATGTATATTCACCTTTTAAAATAAGATTTCTTTAAATGTAGGAATTACTTAACCCTTTCTTAATTAAATATATATTGAAAGTCTACATTAGTCAGTGAGTAAATAAATGAAATCCCATAACACGTACCACTGCGCTATTAAAATTTCATCAAGGACCTAAGTTCTTTAATTAAAGATGTGTTATTTTGGCTTCGATCTTCTTATCCCTTCAAAAGAAAAGATCCTGAAAATATTGCTATGTCAATTCATATCTGTCTTTTATGTTTTGATAAAAACACAATTCTTAGACGTTTTCCTGAGAACAGTTTTGATGGAGCAAAATACAGACAGAACAAAAACACACTGAGTCTTTGATAAAGTCCTTGGGGTAACCACTGAAGGAATTTAAGAACATTTGAGGGGAATACTAGAAAACTAATTCTGTAGAACCTTTTTTTGGCGGGGGGGGGGACCCTTGACTTTATTAATATTCCCAAAGCTCTTCCAAAGAAATACCATTTACAATTAAACCCTTCATTGAGTGAGAGAAGTAGGGGTGGCCATTTGGGATGTGAATTAGGTTAAAGTCAACAGACCCACAGGATATCAGGGCCATGTGGTCTGTGAAGGCCAAACCAGACCTGGGAAACAGAACCTGCTGGGGACATTGGAAAACTGTCTTACCTGTACTTCCATCTTAACGGACTTCACTGGAACCCCGCCACATGATCCTGACATAAGAAGTCGGCAACAGGAAGCAGATCTATTCTTACCAGCCCTGGTAAGGCCAAGTGTCACCTACTCCAACTGACAGACTGCCCCATGTGGCTGGGGTGGACCAGTCCTCGAAACCTCCCTCCACTTTCACTATCAGTCCCAAGCCATAGGCACCCATGGTAGTGATCATGTGGGCAGCAGCCAAGGAGCACCACGGGCATGGACCCTGGCTGTCACTCAGAGGCCCACAGTTAGGATGGCCTGTGTTTGTTTGAATGTTCTTTTGTCACTTTTTTAAAATCCTTAATAAGGTTCAAACAAAGGTCCACATTTGAATTTTGCACAGGGCTGTAATTATGTACCAGTCAAGGTTGGCACCTGCTAAATGTTAAGATATTAGGTGTAATATTGGTAGAAAATAATCTTTCGCAAGTTCCTAAACTCTGATGAACTAGAGGGGAAATGCAGTAACTAGTTATGATGTCACCAAATGCCTAGAGGATTCCTGAACAAGTCAATACACTTGGTGGGTTTATCTTGATCTTCAAAAAGAAAAGCAACCTCTAACACCCCTTGTACTCAACCAGTTCTAGGACCATGCCAGAAACTGCTCTGTGTTCACCAAGACTCACTTCCTTTTATTCCTCCACACACAGCAAAACTGTATTTCCCAGACTCCCTTGCAAATGGGTGTGGCCATGCATAATACTTTGTTGGGATGGCTTTAACAAAGAAACACAGCCTGGGTGGCTTAAACAACAGAAGTCTATTTTCTCACAATTCTGGAGGCTAAACTTTCCAAGACAAGGTGTTGGTAGGGTTAGCTGGCTTTTTCCAAGGCCCCTCTCCTTGGATTGTGGATGACCGTCTTCTTCCTGTGTCTTTTCTTGGTCATCCATCTACATCCCTCTTGTAACCACAGTTCCCCCTTTTATAAAGCATCAGTTATATTGGATAAACTCCCACTCTAATGACCTCATTTTAATATAATTCTTTCTTTGAAAATCCTGTCTCCAAATATAGTCACATTCTGAGACACTAGGTGTTAGGATTTCAACATATGAATCCGGAATAACTTAACTCAGCACATAACTCCATCTGGTTTGACCAGTGAAATATGGCAGGAGTCACAGATGCCACTTCCATGTCAATTCCACAGACAGCTTGTACACACAGTCTTCTGTTCCCTTTTCCCCTATTCCAGAAAACTGGAGTAGAGACCACCTCCAGGCAACCCTAGAAGCCAGGTGTTAAAGCCACAGGGTGGAACAATCCTGAGTCTCTGAGTCACCACTTAGAGAAGAAGCCCTCCACCAGAAATGTCCACATGGAAGAATAATGTGCACGAGAGGTAGTAAGCCAGTGCTCTTTCCCACTCTGCAACAGGAGGGTTTCTCTGTTAGAGCAGCTAGTGTCGATAGCTAAAATAATCACTTCACCAGGACTTAGAAACACTGAGATACCATGTTTGTTTTTTACTTTGTCATTTAAGCAACTAATAATAACTACATAGAGTTCAAAGCCGTACTGGTGCTGTGGATCACAGAGAAATAAAAAGCATAAATCTCATGAAAATCAAAGGGAGATCAGTAGTACAAAAGAAAGAGATCAGGAGGAAGGAGAAAGAGAGGGAAAGAGGAAATACTGGGCAATGATATTGAGCAAATTATATTCTTGTGTCAATGTGTGAATATTTTACAGCAAACCCTGCCATTATGTACAACTATAACGCAGAATAAAAATATGGAAAAAAATAAATGTAAAAGAAGAAAACAAATCAATAAGTAGGCCAAAGAACCAAACAGTAATTTCTCAAAAGAAGAAATACAAATGGACAACTATCCTATGAAAAAATATTCAACATCTCTAGCAATTAGGAAATGCAAATCAAACTACACTAATATTTCATCTCACTCCAGTCAAAATAGCAATTATCAAGAGTATGAATAATAAAAAATTCTGGCCAGGATGTGGGGGAAAAGGTAAACTCATACATTGTTGGTGGAACAGCAAATTAGCACAAACCACTCTGGAAAGTGGTGTGGAGATTCCTCTGAAAACTAGGAACAGAACCACCATATGACTCAGCTATCCCATTCCTCGGTATTTATCCAAAATAAATAAAATCAGCACACTATAGTGATACAGCCACTACAATGTTCACGGCAGCAATTCACAATAAGCTAATTATGGAGTCAGCCCAGATGTCCATCAATAGATGAATGGATCAAGAGAAGGTGGTATATACACACAACATAGTTTTACTTAGTCTCACAGGAGAATGCAATAATGGCATTTGTCAGTAAATAGATGGAAATGGAGGGCACCGTGCAGAGTGAGAAAAGGCAGACTCAAAAGAATAAGTCAAAGGTCAAATGTTTTCCCTCATGGGTGGAAGCTAGATCAAAACATGGGAAAGAAAGTGGTAGAGGAGGGAACAGATATAAAGGTAGGGAGAAGATAGGTGGGGTAGATGTACGAAAATGAGCAGGAGGAAGGACAAAGGGAAAGGGAAAGAAATAAGGAATATATTAACAAAATCTTGATATATACCTATATATGTAAATATCCAAAGGGAATGTCACCCTTATGAATATGTAGAAAGTACCAATCAAAAATAAAGAAAGAAATGAACGGAAGATTAGTGCGGGGGTGGGGGGGTGGCTAGGGTGAGGGAAAGAGGAGAAAAGCAGGTTGAGGGGAATGGGGATTGAAATAAAATTCTTGTACGTATAAATTTGGCAAAATGAACCAAATACTATAGTATAATTTGTATAATTATAATGCTCTAATAAAAAAGAATAATAAGAAAAATAATGCATTGAGAATAAATTTTGTGAATGGTCTTTAAACATAAGTAAATAAATACTTAAATAAATATGTAAATAAATGTGTGGTGCCTGCCATCAGTATTGCTGATAAGGCAAAAACATCAGGACACCATTAAATGCTAAGGTATAGAGAAATACCTCTGTATTCTGGTTTGGGAAAGGCTGGAGGAGTCAGTAAGATTTCAGTGAAAAAGCTGAGATTTGATCTTGGCTTGAAGTCCAGGAGGAGCTTCCATAAATGCAGGGCACCCAGGAAGAGGGACCATCATGACAGAAAGCCCAGCGTGCACAGAAGCCAGGCATCAGAAGTTGTGAACAGTTTTCCCAACGGAAGCAGAGAATCCTGCTGGGGAATGCTGGGTAACAGAGAGCCCTGATACCCAAGCCAGCCTTAGCAGAGCCAGGGAGCTACGTAATTATTTTAAGCTGGGTTACTTCTACACAGTCCAGTCTAACACTTGACTGGGAAAGTCTGTCCAAAATGCCTCCCTTGTGTCTTTTCTTTGAAAATCTACTTTTTACTTGGTCTCTTTTTTCCTTGATCACATTTTTCTAGAGCTTCTAAATAGACACCAAGATAGAACTAGAATGATCACCTGCCCTCACCCAATGGTTTATGATCTTGCTTTCCTTTCTTATAATCATGTGTAAGTCTTAATTCTCTCCTACATTTTTGTCTTTGGGTTTTTATAAAATGTCTTCTAATTAGAAAAGAATTCTTCCTTTCCTCAGACCTAGTGTAGCTGAGATTTAATGTTGGATTGTCACATAAAATATCACCCTCCTCCTTTTTTTAGAAACCCACACTCCCATTCCTTGCTATCTTGATTTAACACTCTTCCTCAGCACTGCCCTCTTCCCTTGGCCATTTGTTACAAGATTCCAGCTAGTATTTCCTGCAGTGCTCAGTCATGCCACGGTAATAGTTTTTCCATTGAAAAATACCACAAGTACAATATTTCCAATGGAAATACCACGAGAACAGTGTTTCCACTGAGCTTACCACAAGGAGAGTGCTTTTGTGGTATCTAAATTCTGAGATGAACTTGTAATGTTCATCTTGGATTCATTATAAGTAGGGCCCCTACTTTCTGGAAAGCACTGAAACAGGGATGGAATTTTTATTTGTAGCTAAAAAAATTCAATAAAAATAAAACTTAGAAGATGCCAAGACAATTTTGCACTTGCTTTTGTGAGTAAAATATAAATAGATTTAGCAAGTCAAAGAAAAAGGAAAAACTTCATAAAAAAATGTACAGAGTGTCTTAACAGCTGGAAAAGCAAGGATGTGTGTGTGTGTGTGTGTGTGAGAGAGAGAGAGAGAGAGAGAGAGAGAGAGAGAGAGAGGGCATTTAAAGCAAAACAGCTCAGCATCTGGGAAACGCAACAACCTGTGAAAACACTTAACATTTACAGCCATTCGGTGGCTGGAAAACCAACTTCTCATAAAATCGATTTAACATTTTGGTCACTGGTGAAGACATTTAATGCATGCATGTTTATATATCTGTGTTTATACTGTAGCCCCATGGATTTCAGTAGGTTTTAATCATTGTGAACTGGAAGATACCATCTGAAACTGTTGACGGTACACAAGAGTTTTGCACCATTGTCAAGAAACAGTTATCAATGCATGAAGTTGTTTTTCAAGATATGCTGGAAAGGGTATCTGGAGTCTGATTAGTTATAGCCTCTTTGTTAACTTTGGTAATTGTACCATGTCACTGATCTGTAGTGTCCTACTTTCAAAAGTCATTTTTTTTTAATTTCCAGTTGGAATCATTTTCTTATTTTCCAAGAGTTTAAGACTAAGCTTCTTAGACCCTGATCCGCCTGTAGTTTGGCAAACAAAGTTATCTGTCAGGACAGTCCAATATTTTCCATTTCCCTTGTTATGTCTTAAATCAGTTCAGTTGAAGAGGGTAACAATTTGCTATTTTTTTCTTTCAGTTGGTTTTGTTTTGGTTTTTTTCTGATTAGTTCCAGGTAATGAACTTGATTACCAACTAGTCAAAGAGAATTGCTTCTATTTTTTTGGGGGGGTGGGGGGCATGATTGAAAAAAGGAAATGGAATTGTTTTAAAAATTTAACTCGTAATTCCAAAAGTCAAAGACACTGGAATGAACTATATGGAAAAGATGCTCAATTGCTAACACCCAGACCACCGTTTTATAGATAAGCAGCCTGGGAAATGGGAATATCACATCAGAAAATCTGTGTCTGTTAGTAAAATGCAGAAAGTCAAACCTGTGCTACTCTTATCTTTGGGTAGTTTTGAGGCTCAAGTGATATAACAGGTAGGAATATGTTTAGCTGATGGGAAAGCACTAGACATAGACATAAAATATTATTGTAAAACAATCAATCATAAACTTGCAATTCTCAAGGTTTACATATTGCAAACTTAAGCACATTTTAAGTAAAAGATTAATAAAGTTATTATTATTCATGTTTCTAGGTTCCCATTGAATGTTTTTTTTTCTTTTTTCTGCCTTTTGGAGGATGAGTGTTAATGAAACTGGAAAATCAAGGGGTGCAGCGTACAGATGGGCATGAAAGGGTCCACCCTCAGTTCCAGTGGTCATTTCCATTGGCCTCCCTGTCTGATGAGAGCCCAATCCCAAGCAGGTGCATTCACATGGAGTAATACTCACCACACTGTGGTATCTTACTTAAGGTTTGAATTTGTGTTTTTTTGTTTGGAAAAAAAGGAGCCATGGGCATTTATATCTGTGTTTCTCAAAGCACTTTTGGAAGGGGTAGGATCCTAGACAATGGATGATTGTCACATTTCACTATAGCAGAGGAAGTATAAAGTAGGCCCTCCTCCTCTTCCTCCTCTTCCTCTTCCTCCTCCTCCTCCTCCTCCTTCTCCTCTTCTCCTTCCCCTTTCCCTTCTCCCTTCCCTTCCCCCTTCCCCTTTCCTTTTCCACCTCCTCTTTTTCCTTCTCCAAGGACATAATCTAGGGAGAACATTTGCCTGAAAACAACTTTATCTTACAAGTCATTCTTGTGCCACAGAACCCAAATGGCACTCTTATATTTAGTGGCATGGTTTCAGCTATGGTTTGTCCCCTAAAAATAAACAGGAAACCCTTCAACAGACAAATACAGCAGAGAGTTGATATTTCAATTCTACGTTTCCTCGATTTCTAGGCCACTGACTTGTCCAGATTAAAGACAAACACCAATAACTAATCAGTGCTTCAAATATAATAGACCAAAAATCTCAAGCCTCTGATTCTAATCAGAAGCACCAAAGTCCATCCTTCTTGTTAATGACTTTATAGTTGAATTATATTGAGGTGAGAATACAAACAAAACATGAAAAGGAAAATAAAACTTGTTAACTATCAATCATTTGAGAGATCCTTCTCTATGCAAGCCTCACTCTCTCTTAACAGAGTGGAGATTAAAGAAAGCAAGGATTTTGTTCTCATATAAAGATCCATGCTTTGTGTTCAAGAACAGCATTGCATTTAAAACATCACATCAGGAGACGATCCAACTTCAGGCCTGTATGCTTCAACCTTCTAGAAGACGGAGCCTCAACTAGCAACACAGACACTATCAACTCCTGCCTGAGGTCCAAGTCCCAGGCAGTGTTTCCACAGAAGAAGGAAATAGGAACGAAGAGTCCTAGTCTAACTGCCCTTGGATTTTCCCTAATCTGCTACTCACCCCAACTTTTTGTAGACACACTAATGCTTTGGGTAATGGGTTACTTACACTTGGTAAAGCTTCCCATATCTAGGCATTATAATATAGTTTATTCTTGGAGGAACTAATTTTAGAAATAGAGGGATGTGGAAGAAGGCTACTGTATCCTCTAATTGATACTTCTACAAGTTATGGGGAAATAAAAGTCTCATGAGGGACAGGCTATAAGCCATCAATATTTGGTACTGATTTATAGTTGGTCCCACTCAAACTCATGCCATACAAGAAAGTATATCTGGTAAATGAAATATTATTGAACAACACACGAAATGTATCCACTTTGTTGGGTTACCTTCAATTTATAAATGTTTCTGCTGTTGGTCAAGAATTTTAAGAGAGGATACAAAGATGAAAGAAGATATAGGAGGGTGAGGAACAGTCAGAGGCTTCAGTAAAGATACAGTTGGATCTGGGAGGGGAAAAAAAACTAAACTGAGAGGAGAACTTCTGGAAAAAGATACTCTCTTGGCAAGATGAATGGAAAATAAAACTGCAGAATGAAAGACGGCTTAAAGAGCAGTCCCTAATCTTCTGCCAACACAGGCTAATTTGTATTTCTGGAACTCGCAGAAAGGATGTCAGCTGAAGCTCATGTTAGAGTCACCTTGCAGCAAATGTTCCACTGCACGTGTGCCGGCCAGAGGGAGTGGGATGAATTTAGGTTTTGTGGAGTAAAGAATGACTTCAGGAACTCCAAATATCCCATTCCTGAGCGTCCACCTCGGAACACATGCCCTGCTTCTAGACTTGCACATGGGAAAGAAAGAGAACAGGGTCTGGGTTGTCCGACCTAAATTTGGTTCCAAGAGCCCTAATGTCCATCCAGCTGCAAATGCTTCTTTAACGAGGTATGAAGGACTCAATGGCACCAAGACAAATATTCTAGTGGAGAATGCTAAGAACTCAAAGAGAGATGAGCAAGCTCTCTGCGTCCCAATTGGCACCCTCCTCTTATTTGCTGTGGTTAGTGTGGAAAGTGTTCAGTTCATGCTGTCGTTTATCCACGTTTCTTTACAGGTCTTTATGACAATTATATGGCAGCTGCATAGGAAATAGCCTGCCTTCAGCCTTTCCCTCTTCCTTTTCCTCTTTCCTTCCAGCTCTCTCCTCTCCTCTTCCTTTCCTTACGGTGCTTCTCGTAAACCTAGTCAAAGGTACAGGAAAAAGTAAGCTTGTTCAATTTTTATGGATCCTGTAAGTATAATCCGCACTCAGATCACAACATGGAAGGTGTTCTGGATGCCTTCTCCCAGGTAAAAACCAGAGGTCAACACTGTTTCTGTCCTAAAATCACAGAGATTAAATTTCTCTGTGTGGGAATGTTATGGAACTACCATCCCAGAGTCTGATCTCTTTTGTGTTTGACTTCTTTTCATTTGTGTCCACTGTGATGCTGCATGACACGACAGTTTGTTCATATCCATTCTCTATCACAGGGATATGCCACAACTTTATTCATACACTCTTCTATCAGTAGACACTATTATACATGTCCTTTGTGAAAGTGTGTACACACAAGTTTGTGGCATCTACTTAGAGAAATGGAATTGCTGGCTTGCAAATATGATTGTCTCACATTTCATAACCATTTGGACATACTCCTTTGAAACTTATCATTCATACCCTTTGCCCATTATTTTTTCTATTGACTTTTTGTCCTTTTGTTCTCTTAATGATTTATTTGGAATGAATTGATTATTAATTTAAAACAGTTCCATTTATCTACTCCCCCCCTTATTTTAATCAGCTTTTTCATCATTGTAACCTATAGACCTGGCCAGGAAAATGTATAGGAGAACAGGTTCATTTGGGGGCTCACAGTTTCAGAGGTCTCAGTCCATAGATGGCCAACTCCATTGCTCTGGGTTGGAGATGTGGTAGGACATCCTGGTGGAAGAGTATGGCAGAAGAGAGCAGCTCAGGACATGGCAATCAGAGAGCAGAGAAAGTCTAAGCTTAGCTCACCAGGGATAAAAGGGACCCCACAGGCATGTCCTCTGTGACCCACCTCCTCCAGTCACACCCAAATTGCCTGTTCCATCACCACCCAGTTAATCCCCATCAGAGGATTAACACCAGATTAGGTTAAAGCTCTCAGAACCGAATCATTTCACCTCTGAATGTTTTGGGTTTTTTTGTCTCACACATAAGGTTTTGGGGAACTCTTTGTATCTAAATCACAACGTCCCTTCTGATAGGTAATTTTGAGGGTCCAATTTGAGAAATCTTTGCCCATTTGGAGGTCACAAAAATATTTCCCTATGTCTTCTTCTAGAAACTTTATTTCTATTTTTATTTATTTATTTTCTTTCTTTCTTTTTTTTTTTTTTGCATGTAGAGCTACTTGACATCTACAATTGACTTTGTGTATGGTGTGTGGTAAGAGGTGCAAGAAGGGATAACAGCATCTGCATAATTAATTAGCTGAATATAGAACCCAGGCCACTTGTGACATGAAATAAGGATTTACTCCAGGAAATTTCTGCAAATCTATTTCTCCAAGCAAATATTTTTGCTTATCTACTAAGGTTTCTCTCTCATTAGAAAAATCCTCAATCTAAAAAAAGTGACTCAGGTATCAAAAATCAATTTACTTGTCTGGATTCACTTTACTTCTGTGTCTACTAATCAATCTTAAACTGTACAGAACCAATATTCCATAATCTTATTAAGTTTCCAGCCTTAAAAATTTGACTGTAACCTCTTAGGCCTAAATCCCAAGCCCCAAATATCACACTCTGATTTTTATCAAACACAGTTGCTCAATCAAAAAGTTTTTTTGGGGGGGTGAACTTTTGAGGAGTTAACAACAGGCAAAGGAAAGGTGTATTTATCTTGATAGAAATACCAAATTGAGCTGGGCATAGTGGTGCATGCCTGTAATCCTAGTGGCTCTGGAGGCTGCCGCAGGATAATGAGTTCAAAGTCAGCCTCAACTTAGAGAAATGGAATTGCTGGCTTGCAAATATGATTGTCTCACATTTCATAACCATTTGGATATACTCCTTTGAAACTTATCATTCATACCTTTTGCCCATTTTTTTTATTGACTTTTTGTCCTTTTGTTCTCTTAATGATTTATTTGGAATGAATTGATTATTAATTTAAATAGGGCTGGGGATGTGACTCAGTGGTTGAGTGCCCCTGAGTTCAATCCCGAGTACCAAAAAAAAAAAGATATATCAAATTGACCTAGCCCTCAGTATTGACAAAGCTACACTTTCTGCACTCTACAGAAGCCTCCCCTTTGTAATAAGTCAAACAATCACATGTGTGTGCTCTTTTTATAGATTCCCTATTTGGTTCTATTTGTCTACTTGATGTCAGTGTCACAATTTCATAAATAGTGCAGCATCTTATGTCTTAACATCTGGAACTATGTGTCCCCCAACTTGTTCTTTCTTCCATGAGGTTTACTTGGGAATTTTGTTCTTTGCCTTTCCAAATAAACTTTTGAATCAGCCTGCCAGTTTCTAGAAAGCATTTCTAGTGACTTTATTTAATGTTTTGATCATTTACGGACAAAATGTAATCAGTAAACTATTGAATCTTCCAAATATACATATAATACATTTATTCTTAATTTCTCTCACTAATGCCTTGCAGTTTTTGTATGCATATGTTCTGCATATCTCATTAGATTTAATCTAATGATATTTTGTTTTGATTCAGTTTTAAATGGTATCTTTTTGTTCTGTTTATTGTATCTGAAGACCTTTTAAAGTGAATTATTACTGAAAATTCATTGCCTGTAGATTCTTATAGATAGTCAAACAATTTTGCCATCTGTGTATAAAAATCTTTTTTTTTTCTCCTTTTAAATGTCTGTTGGGGGGAGATGTAAAAATACTTTTTGTTGACAAAATGAAATTTAATCTTACTGCAATAGTTCTTGGGTGATTTTTGAAACTTACACTTTTCAGAAGCAAGATTTATTTAGTTATTTTGAATTTCCATAGTTTACTCACCCTGACATTAGAAACAGAAGACCTAAATTCAAATATGTTATACTTTTAGAAAGGGTAAGATTATGACTTTGATAAAATATACAATAAACATGTAAGTCAATTTTTAAACTCACAATCTAAGAGTAAATTCTATAAAATATTAAGACCAAATCAAAAGAAAATCTATACACAGATACAAGGAACTAGCAATGATAAGTGCTGAAATAAATTTGCTAATAGATGCAAAATAGATCAAAATCCAGTAGGAACAGAATGCAATGTTCAACTCACCTATTCTGCAGTGTAGACATCAGTTGTAAAACCACCAGACAAAATCCATTTGTATCTTAGCTCTGGAGAATCATTTGTGTTCCTCTCAGCTTTCTCTGGTTTACAGAGTTAGAAAATTGCTCAATCAATGAAAGTCTCAGCCCTATCTAAAAATGCAGCATTCCTTTGAGAGGACACTCAGCAATCAAATGCCACTTTAAAATCTTCTGATACTGATAAATCTAAAGAGTATATGACTTAGGGTACTATGAGGATTCTGTTAGATGATGGTTATGATACATTTGCAAACTGTTAAAGTTTATAAATGTAAAATAGAGAATCCATTCTTTAAATATACCATAATAGTCATCTCCTAAAAAGACATTTATTTTAAGTGGTATAAATTTAAATTTGTTTTAGCACATTTAGTTTGCCACATATTCCTCACTACCTCTCTCTCAATGTGATGTTAGTTCTCCATTTGCAGGGTTTGGTTTTGAATTTCACTGTTCAAACTCTCTCAAGATTCCAGGATAAATACTTAAATTTGCAATCCTTGTTCTCTTCATCCACACTTATGTACTTTTGCATAATAAACTAAGGATACTCCCTAAGGAGTGAGGCTTGATGAATTAATGTATACTAAGAATTGATTATGACTCAGGCATTGTGCTGGGATCCCTACGTGTGCTATCTAGTTTAACCCAATCCTTATAATAATCCTGGAAGATTAAACCATTAATTGAAAAGAAGAACAAAGATCAGAAAGTTTACGTACAGGCTCTGAAATACTGAATAGGATGGTTGGGCTATAAATTCTGGCTACTCACTGTCAAAGTTCATTTCATTTCTTTGTGCTTCATACAAGAAAACTAAAGAAAAGTGAGTTGGTAAATAATAAGTGTTCCTGTATTCTTTCAAATACAGCAAATAAAACACAAGTAACCTCTAGTTTTCATGTCCTTGGAAACAAGATATATTGGTTGGCATCTCTATTACCGTAGGTAGGTAATGACTTCAGTTGCAATAAAGAGATTTAGTTGAGGTAGGTGGGGGCAGACTCTAACTTCCTTTGCCTGCTCATTGCCAGGAATGCAGCTGGTTCTCAACAAATATATTTCTGATGTAACTATTAAATTCAAGCAATATGTTTCTAATAGTCATTCACTAGTATGATGGCTGCCAACTTATTTTGTCAGTTTAAAGAGGAGTTTTTTTTTTCTAATAACATATTAGCTAGGGAAGTTTATAAGAATAATATTTGAACTCTGATCAGTGTTTTAACCAGATATTCTTTTGTAATTCTTTAGTATGATATTTCTGTTACTTTGGCTTATAGTGACTCTGTAATGAATACTGGCAGATACTTTTTAAAATGGACATATAAATATATAGATGGATGGATGGAAGGATGGATAGGGATGGATAAATGAGTGGACTTAGATATATATATATATACACACACACACACATATATATACACTTTAACTTTATATGACTATAGATTAGAATTCTCTAGTTCCTTCAATCATTATCAGCAGTTTTAATGAAAATTCTAAAAATCAAGTTAAGAGTTCTCATTTTGCTGAAGAGGAAAAAAAAGTAAATATAAAATAACTTCCCCAATAGACTAACCAAATTACTTTTCAATTGAGGAACAGAAGGCAAATGATTAACTGGTAGTGCCTCCACTGTTTAACTATGCTTGCATTTCATAGTAACTGAGAAAGGGTCACAGTGTCTAACCCTAAAAGACACCATTACCTATGAACATATTATACAAATTCCTTTATGTTTAGTATGGCTTCAGGACCATAGGAGCTGCACAGTCTGAAATGGATGCATTTGCAAAATGGTTTTATATGCCTTAATGGAGAGCATAAATCTTAACAATACTCCATACACACACACACACAACCATGTAATGTTCAGAGCAGAGGTCTGAGTCATGAGAACATTGACATGCGAAGCTATATCTAACATAACAATTCTCAGTCCTGGTTGCACATTACAACTATTTAGAAAAGTTAAATGCAAAGGACTAGTAATCAAACAATGTTTCCAGAAATTCCAATTCAATTGCTCTGCTCCTGGAATTAATTTTTTTAAAGTTTCCAAGTAATTCCAATGTACAGCTAAGATTGAGGTTCACTTTCTGGTATGTCTTCTAATAAAAATCAGAATAAGTCTAAAAACTCTCTTCCTCAAATTTTCTCCCAGTGACTCCAGGGAACTGCTACCAGCTTTTTAGAGATGGGGCAGCTGTTCTGAACTAAAGAATTGAGAAAAGGTGGGGGTCATTCAGGTTGAAGAGAGTGGCAGGACAAGTTGATGCTTCTTTGTGCCCTAGAAACAGAAAACATGAAATAGTGTTCTTTGCCCAGATTTCATGGCAGAGAATTAAAATTGATGTGCAATGATTCAAATCAAGCAGGAGTTGCAACACATTAATCCTGGGAACTGCTCGTTCAATGTGCAGTTCAATGTGCAGACTAGGATGGGCTCAATAATTTACAGGGTCAAGAGCACAATAAAAATGAGGATCCCTTTGTTTAAAAAAAGTACTAGGAATTCAAGGCATCAACAGTAGAGCAATAGATAAATAAAGCACAGAGTTTCAAAGTGTGGGGCCTCATGAGACTGGACAGATCACACACCCAGAAAACTGGCCTTGGCCAGGAATGACAAGGGAAGGGTTTGCCTAGAGGTAGCCTGGAAGATATTCAGACTTTCAGTGCATGTTTGAACAGCCCTGTATGTGAAGGAAGAATCAAGGGCATTTGAAATCCCAATGATACTGGTGTTATGAACTGAACTAAAGATAATGATTTGGACTTTCTTTTTTGTAACGTTAAATTTATTTTACAATTTATTTATAGTGTAAATAAATTATTTATAGTGTACAGTTCAGCTTTTCTATGAAGCACAGTTCTTACCTATAGGTTTTCCTAAATGCCCTGTATTGGTTTAAGGAAGTCCCCTATTAGGTCTGATTTGCTGAGAGGTTGTTTTTTGTTTGCTTATTTTTCCTGATCAGAGACAAATGCCGAATTTTGTCAAACCCTTTTCCTTTTACATTTGAAGTGCACAATATGCATCTACCTTTAAGCAATGTGAATTATGCTTCAGGACAGCTTAGTTGTCTTCCAACTATGTATTCCTAATTCATCCCTCCCATCTGTTGTTTTGTGGTTGACGTGTGTTTTATATGCTGAAATCCAAAACACATTGGCACTGTTTTCTTTAGACAGTGGTTATCTCTTATACTAAATAGAAGAAACAGACACTGAATCTCTTTGCTTTCACTCATTTCTGGTTCATTTCTCTTCACTTCAGTGTTTCTCTTGGGTGCCATGTTCCTGCCTATGGAACATCTGTTAGCATCATCCATAGCACAGGTCTCCTGATAACTAAATCTCTCATTATTTTTGAGAAATATTTATTTCTCCTAAAATTAGAAAGACACATGTTCTAGGTAAATAATTCTGGGTTGATGGGTTTGTTTATTTGTTGCCTGTTAAACTTCAAAGATGCCACTCCATCGTCTTCTAACTTTCCTGATTTCTGATGAGAAGTCTATATTAATAATTACATCTCTATCTCTGTAAAGTCTCATTTTTCTCTGAATGCCTTCATATTTAGGTGTTTGTTTGTTTGTTTGTTTGTTTTGTAGTTTGAATATGATATGGCTAGGGATGTGTGCGTCTCTCCCTCTCTGTAAAAATTTATTCTGCTTGGTGCACTCCAAGTCTCTTGGATATACATTTTGGTGTTTTTCACCTATGTTTTGAAAAATCAGTAGCTATTATCTCTTCCTATGTTTCTTTCCCCATTTTTTTGCCTTTTCTTTTGGTATTTCAGTGATGGGTATGTTTTATCATTGGACATTGTTACATAAATCTTTCATGTTGCATTCTGGATTTTTAAAATTCATATATGCATGGACTTGTGTCCCATCTGTCTTTTGTGATCTCAGTTTTGGAAAGTTCTGTCGATGTCCTTAGCTCCATTCATTATTTCTGTTAGAATGTTGAGTCCCAGGGCAAACTCATCTATATTGGGTGGAAGAGTTCTTCCTTCTTCCTTCAAAATCATGTCCTTCCCACAATTTGGATTATGGTTTTATTTGGAAAAAATGTTGTCACAAATGTAATCAGGTCAAATGAAGTCACGCTAAAGTATTGGGGCTTTAATCTAGGATGACCTGTAGACTTATAAGAAGAGAAGAAGAAACAGGTAAATAAAGGGAAGTGTCAAGTGGTGGCCCAGAAGAAACATGGGAAGGTCGTCAGGTCACACAGAGGCAGAGATTGGAGGTCAGCTTCCGCAAGCCAAGGCACAGCAGGCTCTGCAGACAACGGAGCCTGCATGGGTGCAAGAAGGTCCTGTGAAGATGGAGGCAGGGACTGGAGTGATGGGTCTACAAGTCAAAGAACACCAAGGATTATGGCAGCTATGAGAGGGTGAAAGAGAGGCAGCTCTTCCCTCAGTCCCCAAGAAAGAACCAACTCTGCTGATAATGCTGGTTTAGAATCCTGGCCTCAGAACAGTAAAAGGGCACATTCTTTTAATTATTTTAAGCCATTAGGTTTGTGATGTTTTGTTATCAGAGCTCTACAGAATAAACAAACAAGAAAGACCTCATCCCTCTCACTGTTTTGTGTTTCTGGTATTTCAATTTGCGTCTTTCTTACAATTTCCATCTCTATACGGAGATCATCCATCTAAACTTGCATTCGTCTTCCTCTTCTATTAACCGTAGTTACATTACATTGTATCGATTAGTTCCAGCATCTGCATCATATCTGAGTCTGGTTCTGTTAATGGTGCTGTCTCTTGGCAGGGTGTTATGTGGGGTTTTGTTTTGCTTTTTAAAATATGCCTTATAATTTTTCTTTAATGCCACACATTTTGTGTAGGGGGTAAACAATTTGTTATACTTGGAAAGGACTTGTCTATCTTCTCCTGGGCCTTGAGTGTGACACTGGAGTCAGTCTAGGAAAGGAGCTGAGTGGCTTTGGGCTTCGAGATTGCTATGGCTCGCCTCAGTGAATCATGAGCATCAGCTGTCTCCAGCCCTACCTTGCCTGTAGGGCAGTGGCTAGTTTGCCAGGGTTCTTTTTGTTTTTTTCTTCCTCAATTTCTGTTCCACCCTCAGCTTTGAGTCTTCCTTTTGCACCAGGTCTCAGTAAGTATCTCTCCACTCATCCTTGTGCCTCTCTTGCTATATTCCACTGCACTTCTGAGTCAATGTATTTTAGCCTCACGGGGTAGGAGGAGCCATTCTTATTATCTTGAATTAGTTTCAGACTTAGGCAGGTGCTATGTTCCTGGGTCTTGGGAATGTGACCTTCTCACAGCTCCTGTCCCACCCACAACTCTTGTTCCCAATTTAAATTCCTGTCCTTTCACCAAACATAGTTGGGTGTGTGTGGGTATGTGGGTGTGTGGGTGTGTCTATGTGTGTGTGTGTGTGTGCACTATTTTTTTGTTTGCTTGTTTGTTTTGTTTAGTTCCCTTCCCCCAACTGCTATGGCATTTAACCAGTGACCAAATTCTGGAGGACTTCCTGCCCTGCTTTCTTACCCTGAAATAAGGCTCTTGTTGCGTGGGTAGAAAGAGAGCTTCATACCCTTCTCACAGTAGTCACCGTAGTCTCCCCCTCCAGAGTCCTAAATAATGAAGCATAGTGTCTCATTTTCACCACCCTTTTTTGTGAGTATCCTGTGAAATCCATGGAGAAGAGCCTGCTAGTGTGTGCCAACTTTCCCCACAGAGGCAGCTCCAGGACCTCCATTTCCAGCCCACACCTGCCACTCCAGTGTGTGGACAGCTCCTGATTAACCCTTCTTACCTACGTAAGCAAATACCTGAATCTCTTTCTCTCCACGGGCACCTGTATGTATCGAGATCCTGGAATAGCACATTGCTCTATAATTTCAGACCTCTGAAGAGTTTAAGAAGAATCACAAGATCAGATTGTCCAGCAAGTTTTGTCATTATTTTAAAGTAGGGAGGATGTTCTCTCCAGTTCATTTCCGAGTGGTAATCAAAAGTCAGAGAGGATGTTTTTGCTAGTGTTCTTATGACCTTCCTTACAACTAGGTTTTTTAAGTCCCTAGTTAATAAGAAAGTCATAACTTTGTCTTGAGACCGTGACAGTTCATATCAGAGATTATTCTTACTTTATAGAGGACTTAGATATCATCCATTTTAATAGGACGAAGATTACTAGTGAATTCAATGAAAATGAATTCATCACTTCCAGGCACATCTGGTATTAGTCACAGGCAATAAACAAAAGATCCCTGTCCTCCTGAAGCTTACATTTGAGTCATATCAAAGTGAACATATAACTTCAACCTGAACGGAGAGCAGGAAGGCTACATCAAACTATTAGTGCAATTTAAAAAAAAAATCATTAAGATCTCATTTAAACACACATATTTTTAGCTAAGAATGTTGACATTCCCCATCACTAGGCTATAGATGTTCTCTAGCTGCAGAATTGGTACTTACACAGCTGTTGCCAGAACTCTTTCTTGGCAGTATTCTCTAAGTGTACTTGAAATGACTTCAGTGAATGGGATAATTAGCATTATTTTTACTGTTCCTCAATTTTCATTTTAACACCTCTTCATGAGGAAAAAGAAAATCGAGCCTAAACTGAATGACATGGTGTCACTATTATCCATGCATCTATTAAACACATCTACACTGTGTCCAGCCAAGTGCCTAACACTATTCTAGTCACAAAGACACAGCAGCAGGTCTTCATGTTGAAAGTGATCTTGAAAGCTATAGCAATAACTTCTTAAGTATGTGCTGATTCAATACATATAAAGCATTTAAAAAATATGTGACTTAATTGTGTAACTTGTTTTATATTTTATATAGAGTCAATGAATCAAAAGCCAAGTATGGTGGCAATCCTGTAATCCCAATGACTCTGGAGTCTGAGGCAGGAAGATCACAAGTTTGAGGCCAGACTCAGCAACTTAGTGAGACCCTAAACAACTTAGTGAGACCCTGTCTAAAAGTAAAAAATAAAAAGGACTGGGAATGTGACACAGTGGTAAAGCACCTCTGGGTTTAATTCCCAGGACCAAATAAATAAATAAGAGGAAAAGTATATGAATCAAAACTGTTTTCTGAAACTTTTTCTGGAATATGTAATGGTCTTACTTATTGGTCCATAGAATCACCTACTCTGTTTAGTAGAAGTTTCCATTATAATATCCATGCCCAGTAATTATATGATATTTGTGTGTGTTTGTGTATGTATGTGTGCCTGTATGTATGTGTGTGTGTGTGTGTGTGTGTGTGTGTGGTGTTGGATATGAAACCCAGGGCCTTACACATGTGAGTCAAGTGCTTTACCACTGAACTTCATTGTAGCCCCACAACTTATTCCTAAGCACCCTCAGTGTCAATAAGAAGTCCATTTCCTTCCAAATCATTACTATGCAACATTTGCAGATCTCAACTGGATATGGAATAATTTCTGATTTTACTCATAGTAACATTGCTGCATCCTGCATGGCCATTTATTCAGGTTCCCAGACTGGTCGGTGAAGGCTTTGAGAAAAGATGAACAGACACAAAAAAAGAGAAAAAGCCAGGACCTGGTGGTTCAGCCAACTTCTGATGGAAGAAGACTGACCACAAGCAAGCTCAACATGTTTACTATATAGGTTTTAACATCAAAGGGGCTTATTATGGAAAATTACTTTAAAACAAACAGAACTGAGGTCAAAGGTACGAACAGCCCAATTTTTATAGTTATCAGCTTGCTCCCATAATTCTGTATCCCCGAGTGGCTGGCATTTGAACCTTAGGTCATGAACTTCTGTGGCTGGCACAAAGTTCCCTTTGAACAGGGAGTCACCGTAGCAACTGGGCAGTCTTTGATTGGTGCCTTTGCACGGAGAAATTCCTAAGAGAGGTGTTGCCTCTGTCTGCGGGCAGTTCAAGACCCATAATTCATTCACCACTCCCAACAACACACAAAACCCTTTATTAATCCATATTGTAAGGAAATCTATAATCATTAAATTGTAATTGCTTATCTACATTTGCTTGTGCATAATTATTCGATAATTATGATGTTCCAATCGCGCACCTACTGTTGGCTCAAGCAAGCAGAACAAGCATTCAGCTACTCATCTTTTCACTTCAGCTGATACAGTTCCATCTGAGCAGAATTGTTAGAGGTTTGGTTCTCCTCTCCACTAAAAAAAAAAACTAAGATGTGGGGGGAAAACAATCACAAGTATTTTATTCCAAAAGACTTAATATCTGCTTTTCATATTTGAACATTCCATTGGGTTTTTCACTTTATATCCGACTACCTGATACATGTTTTGATGATTTTATAAGAATATCAGTTATTATCTTTCTTATCCTGTGGGTCAGTTTTCTTCCTCTATTTTTTTTCAGTCAAGAAAACTAAGCTTCCTTGATCCGGAAACCGGAGAGCTGTTGTGAAGTCAGCCTTGTCCCCTCAACACCCACGTTCTGTGAATCATGGGCCTGGTTTTTCCACCTCCTGAGTACTTATCTAATTTTCATCTTTATTCCGTGCTTTTACCCCAAGCTTACATTGGACAACCACCAGCCAGATTGATTTATTTGCCTCTGACCTTGTCAACCTCAAAATTGTCTCCCACACTCTTCAGAGGTCACATCTAAAGGATGACTCTAGTAAGAACCTTTCTGTGTAACTTATAAAAGCATAAAATCCGAACTTCTTGGCATGAAATACCCATGGCTTTCTAGGTAGACCCTCTGCCTAGATTCCCCTCGTGTCTCTGCTATTTCTTGGCTTGAATTTAAATTCTAAATACCAAGCAAATTTATTCCTTCCTGTTCCTCAGTATACAACCCTTCCCAAATACGCTGGCCTTACAAACCCCTGCCTTTGCTTACGTCACTTAATTGAAATACTTTCGTGCTCCTTCACCTTCATTCATTCTCCCTCCAGGTTCAGGGTAGGTGTCATTTCCTCTAATATGCCTTCACTAGTTGTTCTATGTTGCTCATCAAGCTTTCTCTGAATTCCTTAACATCTTAATAGTTCTACTTCTGCCTCTTTCTCCATATTAAATATACTTCTCAAGAACAAAGATATTTCTAATTCTGTCTTTATCATTATAGAACCAACCATGGTTCTAAAAGTAAAACCAGAAGGTTTGCATTACTGTCGAAAGGAACAACTTCTGCAGCCCCATAAATATCTCTAGGGTGGTCATCCTGCTTACCAGATGACATCCTTCCCAATCTGGTCTCTTCAATTCTCAGGTTTTTCCTGACCCCTCCCGCCTCCGTTTGTCCCAGAGTGCCAGAGCCTAGTAGAAGTGCCCTTTCTGGTCTCCCAGTCTAGAATCATCTTCCTTCTCCATCTCTCAAGCATCCAGAAGTTTCTGAAACTCTGTGCTTTGTTTTTGATGATTTTTACCATTATCTCAATTTGTAACTGACACCCCAGAGCCAAGCACGACTGAGAGAAGCCCTGCATTTTTCAACCCCCAACCTGGTGCTACCTCACAACTCCTGCTGAGCTTTGACCTTTTTTGTCCCTTGTGCTTAACAGCATCAGAATGCTATTCATTCCCTGCTGACCCCTCCCCTTTATTCCCCACAACTTGGTTCTCCAAGACTGCTGTACACCTTACCCTGTTCTGCAGCACAGAGAGATATTTCTGGCCCTCATGCCCATTCACACACTCGTAGCTGCCTGTGTGAATAACCACATCTTCTGTACCTGTCATCAGCCAGACTTTTTCTAATTTAAAATCCGTGATAACTTTCAAAGACCTCTGCCTTCTCTGACTTCCCACAGAGAACCCTCAGCTTTGCCAAACAAATCTGCCTAAACCATAAATTGCGTTTCACATTATCTACAGAGCGCTGGCGAAGTCAGCATGGGTAGGCAACTTGAAGCATGTTGGTTTCACATCTGGATTTGCTCTGGGATTATGGGGAGCTTTTTTGCAATCTGCTTGCATTCTACCTTTCCAAGTTTCAGTGGTGTAAAACTGTGGTCACTTTTACTGACTAGTTTATGTGGGTGGTAATTAGGCTTCCTGTGGGAAGTAGTTTCTCTGGCATCCAGTCTGGGTGAGAGATGAATTTCTAGTATTAATTATTCTCCTGAACATTCTTATTATGATATTATGACTCTCTAAAATTTTTATGAACCAATAGTTCATGGGTTAGCCAAATAACACCCTTTGGAACCAATCTTTCTGCTACAAGATATATCCTAAAAGGTGTATTGAAAATATATTTATTCTCTAACTCCAAAATACCTGCAAAGAAATAATTTTTATTTTAATCCATATATAAATAGACTTTTTATTTAGTTTGGTATATGGTCGATTTTTTTTTTCTGATTCTGAACCATCCAATAGTCAGTCAAAAAGTCTCTAATGAGATGTTCAGTGTTATACACTTATTTGAGAAAGAAATATCTAACATAAACAATGGAAGATCAGCAGATGGCTTTTAACTGTTCTTCATTCATTGTCTACCTGTAGCATGTTCTTTGGGGTAACTGTAGCCCAAATTTCACATCATCATTAGTGACACAGACCCTAATAGGGAGACCAGCTTGCCCTACATGAAAACACACACTCATAGCCCAAGTTACTAAAGGTTTGAAATAGCAACAATTAAATATCAGCAGTGTCTGTGACTTTGCCAGACACCACGGGGTTTCACAGCTGTGAGAACGTCTCCAGGTCACCTGACATCTATCCATTGCTCAGATCAAGGCATTCAGGAAGATGAAGAGATTCATTCGATGATTTGGTAGCTGAGCAGGAAATTCCTCTGATCTCCTGGCCCACATGTCTTCCTTAGAATGGATCTGCTTAATCCATTCAAAAATAAATATTCACTAAGTACTAAATGAGCACTCTCCTAGGGATGGGAAATGATGAAGAGGAATGAGGTAACCCCCCCACACACACACTTCATGGCATATGCATGCATCTGGGTTGAGCTCAATGTACAGCATTCCTCCACCAATCACAGGGAAATGTCAAGGTCCATGATGTAATGGATGAACTGTGAAGGCTACTTGCATTACAGACAGGGGTGCCCTCCCAGAACGGTTGCCTCCTGGCAACACACTGCCCTTTCTCACCTCTGATTATGAATTCACACAGGACAAGGACTGCACAGCCCAGGTGTGAGCAGTCATGAAGAGCAGGCAAGGGTGTCTTCCCCAGGGATTGACATGCACTCCCTTTATACAGTGGTTCTCAGTGGAGAGCTCTATTCCCTCTCAAGGTATACTGAAGCAATGTCTGGAGTCGTGGGGTTCCCATAGCTAGGAAGGGATACTGTAGCCATCTAAAGGGGAATGACAAGGAACACTGCTAACTACCCTATAAAAATGGCCCCACCTTGACACACACAAAGAATTAGTCTACCTGAACCATCAGTTAAATCCAGATTGAGAAACTCTGGGCTACTCTTTTAGTGACCTCCTATAAAAGTGCTGTCAGGGGAATCGTGCAGTGTTCATCATACTGTGACTGGCTCATTTTACTTGGCACAGTATCTCCAATTCCATCAGTGTTGTTGAAAATGATAAGATTTCCTTTATCAAAAATTCCCAGACACAAAGAAGAATAAAGCAGAAAAACAGTCACTAGGATTTGGGACAAGGGGAAATAGGAAGTCATTATTAAATAGACATAAAGATTATTAAATAGATATAAAGATCTGCGGTACAACAATGTGCCTGTAGATAACAATATGGTACTGTGCAATTAGAAATGTGTGAAGGGACGGCAAATCTCGGGGCCAGTCACAGTGGTGCATGCGTGGAATCCCAGTCAATCTGGAGGATCGTGAGTTCAAAACCAGCCTCAACAACTTAGTGAGACCCTGTATCCATATAAAAAATAAAAAGGTCTGGGGATGTGGCTTAGTGGTTAAGTGCCCCTGGGTTCAATCTCTGGTACCCCCCCAAAAAAATTAGGGGTAGATCTCATGGTGAGTATTCTTACTATACCCACAAGAAAACACAGGAGAGATAGCAAGAAAACTTTGAGAGATGATGAATGTACCTTGAGGATATCATGGGCATTCAAACATATCCAAACTTCCTAATTTGTACATATTAAATGTGCAAATCTTCTTTGTCTATCAATTATACTTCAATAAAGACGTTTTTAAAAACTAGCAACTCATAACCTATGAAACACCACTGACCATTCAGAATCACTCAGAATAAATCGGTCTAATTATCTTCAATAGAATCAAATGTAAAACCTTGAGAGGATCTTCTGTCACCTTGATTTTTCCTAGTTTCATCCTTAATAAGGACCTGGAATATGTCATTCCCCTCAAATATAGACTTGTATAAAATAAAGAAATCCAACCATTAATATAGGGTTTATGCACCATCATTAAATTTCCTGAAAGTCTTCAATAACATGAAACTACTATTAATATTAGCTACATTTTTGTTAAACATAATAATAAATAAATTATAGGTTAAAATGCCAGTCAAAATAGAACAAAGATACTTTCCCCACAAACTTGGAAAAGAATACCATAAGAAACTAGAATTGACAAAGTGTAAATTCTTCCAGCAGAATTAAAATAATATCATTTCAACATAGAAATTCTTAGATCAATCCAAGAAAACGTGACAGAGTGCAGTATTTGCTCTAAATATCGTCATTTTAGTTTTTACTACTCAAAACCTTTATGCCCCGTTTGACAAAAATATGTACAAAATTGTGGTATCATGGCAACATGATTAATAAAAATAAGTTCCTTGAATGCAATGGCTAAGACAGTAAATAACTGTTACATAAGCAGCTCACTCCATAAAAACCCTGATAGGAACAATCATAAGTAACCATTCCTTACTGAAGTAACATCCTATAGTACTCCACAGCCTTCTAAATCAAAGCTTATAGTCTGTGGTTTAATGACAAGAATATAGGCTTGAATAGATTGAATAAAGAGCCCCAGGCCATACAAAAGGAAAACCAAACCAAGCACAATCTAGGTCCAAGTGGAATACCACTTCCCCCACAGCCGTGTCTTGGGAACTTTGCCTTCAGGTGAAGTTATCTCTTGCTGTGAGGGTGCCCAGTCTATTCATCTTTCCTAGAACCTCAGGTTATTCTTCCACATCCCATGCCTTCTAAGAGTCTGCAGGCTACAGGAGAAGAACAGAAGTCTACCAAGGGCCAGCCACCTAATTGAGCTCAGCCACATTAATTCACCTACCATTGCTTAACTTTGAGTCCACCTTCTTCAGAATGGATGCCACCATCAGATTAGACTTGCTGGCTGGGCCAGTCCCACTCAGCCAGTGACCTAGAATTGCCTTTGATCAGCAGCAAACGTGGTTTGTGGAACTGACTGGTTTTCAATGCCAAAAAAACAAATACGAGGATTTTTTTTGGAGCTAGACAAACACTGGGAACGCTTACTAGCAACCACAAAGTTAGTGTATTTGATCTTCGATGCTTGACGTCAAGACAAGGTTTTTAAATATCCTCGTATTTGGCTTGCTCTCAATTTAGCATTTGAGATGTTTATAGATATTGTAGTTAATAATATTGACACATACAAGGAGAGAGGATCATTTACAAGAAAAAACATGGTGTTTTCAATAACAAACTAGTATTTTTTTTTTTTTGAGGCTCTGGGGATTGGAGCCAGTGCCTTGTATATCCTAGGTGATGTTCTACCTCTGAGCTGCACCCCCAGCCCAATAACAAACTCAGAGGAAGATCAGTACCTCTCAACCCTGAAGCATCATGACATAATAGAAATATCTAAGGCATGTGAGTGCTGAGTCCTACCCAGGGCAAAATCCATCAGAATCTTTGGGGTGGGGAGGGAGCAGTGTAATGGGCTTTTTTATAATGGGGAGCAAGTGTTGACAGTGATGTCCTGAGGGAGGGTCAAGACATTTCTCCATATATGTTCTCAACTCTGGTATTATCAATGGCATAAATTGACAAACCCATAAGGTTCTCTGACTTTCATTTTCCTCACCAATAAAGCAGCATAAATGGTACATACTGCTAGATGGCATCAGGATTAAGACAAAGTCTGAAATGCAACTGTCACGTAATGAGGGATATCTATCATTTTGACTCTGATTCCAACATTCCATTCACATTCTCTTAAGAGTTTCCTTCTGAAGCCAGTGAGCAGACCATCTTCAGAGGTCTACCCGCTGAGCCTACTCATCCATCTTTGTTTTCTTTCTCTAACTAAATGATCAAACAGAATCTACTCTGCTAACTGCTGATTTGAAATCAATTTGTTTGCTATTGAAGAACGATGGAGGAGGGGGCCAGGTCTGATGGCACCAATGTGCTTCTGGGCCAGAGGCTGGAACTTTGAGCATTCCCACACCATCACCTATGTTGATTCTTGCTGAGACCCTAAACAACAGCTTTCCATTCACCACAGACTCAAGAAGGGTAACAAATGCATCCAAACATTTGCTACAAAGTAATTGCTGAGCAATCAAGTTTGTGCAAAGAATTCTCCTGAGATACATATTCATGTGCAGATTTACAAATCCTAATGTGCTAGAGACTNATATATATATATATATATATATATATATATATATATATATATATATTTGTAGATGGACACAATATCTTCAATTTATTTATTTATCTCTTTATTTTATGTGGTGTTGAGGATCGAACCCAGTGCCTTTCACATGCTAGGCAAGTGCTCTACCACTGAGCTACAACTCCAGCTCCTAAAGCTTCATTTTTAATATTCATTTAAAATATTTCCAATATATATTGTTTCTTTTTGATTTTCATTTAGGAATATGTTCCTAAAGGATATTTTATGGCTTTCATTTTTTTGGCTTAAACTTAATTCCTCTAAAATACAAGGGCCTAAAATAGGTCTGCTGTCTGCTTTTGTAAATAAAGTTCTATTAGCACACAGCCCCAGCCCTCCCCCCCATTTAGGCATCATCTATACCTGCTTTTATGACTGCAGAGTTGAGTATCTGCAACAGAGGTCAGATGGCCAAGAAAAGCAGAAAATATTTCCTATCTGGCCCTTTAGAGTAAACGTTTGCCAACCCCTGTCCTAAGATGACTCTACTGCTAAATCTTGGCAAAAATGTGCACCAGCAATTAATTTGGAAATACTTTCTATAGCTACCATCACTTGAGTTGCTCAGCTTTTGGGTTTCGGTGAGCATATGAAAAATGTATTTTATTCATGGAGGACACATCATACGTTGCTTCCTGAGGCAAACTTGTCAGATGCCTGCTTAGATATATTATATCTTCTCCTTTTCCTGTTTTCTGATTAGCCACACATTCAAAAATCAAGAGAAACAGGACTTTCTCTCACAGATGACCAAGAAAAGCAGGTGTTCCCCATGAAAACTGCAAGAAAAATGGAGGAAAAAAATCTGAGGAATTTATTAATAACCCCTTTTAATTTATTTACTCTTAAAAGAAGTCAGTAAAGGCACAGAGCTTTCCCTGTTGCCATATACTTTTCTAAAAAACTAAAATAAAATAATTGAGGAGAAGTGCCAACTGACATTAGTGGAGGTAACTCCTTCCAATTGCTGACTATTAGGAAAGTTGACCCACCTCTTCCTTCCAAACCCATCATTATGTAAAGGAAATAGTTGCCACATGATGTCAAGCTCCTTTGGACCAGAGAGGGATAAAGGGACACATCATCAAACCAGAGGAAAGAAGAGGAGATGAGTAAGATCAAGTGAAGTGACCAGGAGGAGGCCAGAGGAAGGTGATGGCAAGAAGATCATCAGCATTGCGAACTTGGAGGTTATGGATGAGCACCCCTCGTGGGGTAGGCACACCAGGGGTGCCCAAAGCCCGATGGGCGTTGAATGAATGTGCTTAGAATAATAAAGTTGTATTAGGATTCCAACCAGAAAAGCAATGCTAGGAGTTTCAAGAAAGAAAATAAAAACATTATTTTTACACATAATCATCCAGTATCATATGAATGATCTCTAAGTATTTTCGCACTAGGGAAAATAAAAGCCCAAATTCCTCATTGGGAGCTGAGTTTCCTGGAAGAGCCAAAGGCCCGACCAGGTCTAGACTGCATTTTATGTGAAGACCTCCGCCAGCTCCTCTGGCACAGGCCGCTGGGTTCCAGGGACTGCTGTTGCTCTCTCCACACGGGCCTGGTGTGCTACAGACTTCTCCATCTGGTTCAACAGGAAGTGTGTACTGTTTGCAGGATGCTGTCGAGCTATTTTTAAGAGCTGAGCTACATACAGGTATTTATGACTCTAGATCTGATTGGGGGGAAACAAAATATTTGCCAAGGCAAGTACAGTGAACATTTTCAACAGCCAACCGTATGGCCTCAGGGTGGAAATGGTCAAGGTGGACCACTGGGACCAGGCCCTTCCCTCCCCCTGCAAAAGCCATCATTTCCTTTTACCCAGCTACAGTGTCAAAGTCTGAGAAATGGTCATCGGCTGGCAGGAGTGGAGTGTTTCGCTCTAAAGTGGATTATGGGAATGGCCGTGATTTTTAAACCCTATGTTTTCATACAAGAGAGCTCCTGGAGATTATATTGTTGCCTCGATCCCTTAACTGGAAATCCTGCAAGGTTTATATTAGAGTGCTCCAGAGAAACAGAAACAATGGGATGTGTATGTTGGTGTTTCTGTGGGTATACAAAGAGATTTGTTATTATGAGGAATTTTAAGAAATTGATTTACAGAATTAGTGGAGTCAAAAATCGGAAGACCAATGTCTCGATTCAAATCCAAAGGCCTGACGCTGTCGTCCAGAAATAGCTGCTGTCCTAGTTCAGAGGCCACCAGGCAGGAGGAATCGAGGGAAGGAGGAAGCTGCTGATGTGCTATTCAGGCCTTTGACTGTTTAGATGAGGTCAACCCACCATTAGGGAGGGACGATAAGCTGCTTTACCCAATCTACCAATTAAATATTAATTCCATCTAAAAACACCATCACAGAAGCACTCAGGATAATGTTTGAAAAAATACCTGGCCATTTTGTGTTCCAGTCAAGTTGACACAGAAAATGAACCATCGCGGGGTTAATGCCAACTGAAGCTGAGGTGCCAGTTAAATCTTCTGGAACCAATGCTAAGTGATATCTAGTGATTAGTTAACCTTGGCAGTAACTCTAATTTTTTTGTTTATTTATTTGTTTGTTATGGTCAATCTCTACTTTTGGAGTTACTTAAAACACTAAAAATCTGACGGTTTGAAAAACATTTTAGTGACTTTATGCTCCATTAGACAGCACAGAAGAGATAAACAGAATATATGGATATTTTCAAATGTTTTATTTTCCTGGTATTTTTTCTCAACCTTCGATAAAACAAAGCTTGAATAATTCAGTGTTCCCATACACTCTGTAGGATAAAGTATTTGTATAATTTTTGCTTGCACTCTCCTTATAGAGAGTGTATTATCCTACCATCTCTAGCAAATTATTCATTTATTTGCCCATTTGAGTTTGCACCTCAAATTCTCCATTAAAATCTCTCTGAATCTCCCCTTTAAAAAAAATTCTGACTCACTTAACAAATCAAATACTGAATTTATACCTTTGTAATCCCACTTTTTTTTCTGTGGTTGCTTCTTTCTTTTTTTTTTTTTAAATGTGTTTTTAATATCTAAATAGTCTAGAAGCAACGTGAGCATGAGGTAGTAGGAAACTAAAGAAATGTGTGAAATATCTTTATGCTGACAACAATAAAAATCCCAAATAAACCAAATGAGCCTATGGCTAAGTGAAAGGTGATGGAGAACAGAAGCTTTGGTGAACTGAGTCCAGAGAGAAAGGACCCTTCCACGAGTGAGTGACAGTCTATAGCAGCATCCATACCTGTAGGAGCCTCCTGGCTGAGCAGGAGAAACAGGTCTACCTTAGACAGGGTGAAGAGGACTCAACTGAGCCTCACCAGACAGAGGGAGCCAGTAGGGGGGAGGGTCAGGGGGGAATGCAATCTGAAAGAACCCCAAACACAAAAACTAATCATGCCATATTTGACTTATGAATACTTGCCATACCAGCTAAAAATTTTGTAAAAAAAAAAACATTACTGGAGGGTAGACAGAAGGTTGAAGAGATCACAATGATCATGCACACTCCTACAGGGCTTGGTTTCCAAAGTCCTGCCTAAACTGAATCCAAAGGTGAGGTTTTACACCAAGCCTCTCCCAAAGGGTGTAGTAATGGTGGAGGTTGAGGGGTGGGCTCATTGAAGACAAACTGAACTAATAAAATCTATGTCCTCCAGCTCACCTTTTGGAGGCTGGCTGGCCCTCACACACTCAAAGAGGAATAAAGTATTTATATCTCCAAATAATTTTTAAAAGATTCTTTTGTCTTCATCATTCTTTTCCATAGAATATTTCACAGTCAATAAAAAATTCATGATGCACGCAGAGAAACAACAAAACAGAAGCTTCAAGTTTAAGTTAAGAAAGAAAGTCAAGTATCCCAGAGGCTTGGGAGGCTGAGGCAGGAGGATTGTGAGTTTGAAGCCAACCTCAGCAAAGACGAGGTGCTGAGCAACTCAACGAGACCATGTCTCTAAATAAAATACACACACACACACAAAAAACAGGGGCTAGGGATGTTGCTCAGTGGTCAGGTGCCCCCGAGTTCAATACTCAGCACTGCCTCCCCCCAAAAAGAAAGAAAGCCAATAGAATAAGAATCACATGTACTACCCAGTTATTGAAATGAATGAATTGAAACCTTTTAAAAAATCTACTTTAAAGATACAAAAGAATTTATAGGAAAGATCAATGTAGTAGATAAAGAGGTGGAATATTTCAGGGAAGTTATGAAAACCCTAAAAATTAACAAAATGGAACTTCTAGAATTTAAAAATACATTTATATGAATGGACTTATTAGCAGGAGTGCTATAAATAAGAAAGCATCAACATAGTTGAAGACAAATCAATACAAATGACCCAAAACTGAGGATGTGGGGGAAAAAGTTTCACTCATACATTGCTGGTGAGACTGAAAATTGGTGCAGCTACCATGGAAAGCAGTATGGAGATTCCTTAGAAAATTCAGAATGAAACCACAACGAGTCCTTGTTATTCCACTCCTCCATTTATTTCCAGAGGACTTAAAGTCAGCCTACTACAGAGACATGGCCACATCAATGTTTACAGCAGCTCAATTCACAATAGCCAAGCTAAGGAACCAACCTAGGTGCCCTTCAACAGATGAATGGATAAAGAAAATGTGGTATATATACACAATGAAATATTACTCAACTATCAAGAAGAATGAAATTATGGCATTTGCTGGTAAATGAATGGAGAATATCATTCTACATGAAATAAGCCAATCCCCCCAAAAACCACAAGGGCCAAATGTTTGATCTGCAGGGCAACTTGTAGCAATGATGACACTGTTTTTCATTTGAAGAAGGTGTGTCAGAAGATAGCAAAACAAATTTAAAGTGCTGGGAGGAAAAAAAAAAAAAAGAGAGAGAGAAACGCAACAAAATTTGGTAGCTCTGGAATTCTAGATCCAGCAAGGAGAGACTTCAAACCTGAGAATGTTTCACATAAATGAAGTTTGTGAGAACGTATCATCATCAGTTGATCTGCAGCATGCAAAGCATTGAAGGAGTTTCTTCAGGCTCAAGGAAGACCAGACCTGTGGATCACTGGATAATGCAAGTACTAAAGAGGTAGAAACATTTTTTTTTTAAAAGTAGGGTTTCATTTTCTCTTAATTTTCTTGAAAGGTTATTTGGCTATTAATGAGACAAAGAATAGTAAGTATCAATGCACTGTCACAAGGAAGGTAAATTAAGAACATATGTGAATTATGTCAATAAAAATTAAATTAGGCTGGGGTTGTGGCTCAGTGGTAGAGAGCTTGCCCAGCATGTACGAGGCACTGGGTTCGATTCTCAGCACCATATATAAATAAATAAAGTAAAGGTCCATTGATGATTTAAAAAATATTTTTATAAAGTAAATAAATGAATTAATGAGCACAGTAGCCCACTGGACAGAGGCAAGGTAAATGGCGGCACAGTGCTGTGGTTTGACAAAGTACAGAGATCAGGATAAATTATGCATGAATTATGCATCTTATCATTTTGACAATGTGAGAAAGAAAGAAAAGAAGGAAGAGAAGAAGGAAGAAAGAAAGGAAGGAGTAAGGAAGAAAAGGAGGAGGGAGGGAAGGGAAAGACAGGCAGACAAGAGAAAAAGATGTGGCAGAAATTTAAATCAAAGAAAGTAGAGCCAACAATCTAATAGAGAAGATAAAGACCAGAAATGCATGATTAATCCCAATGCAGGACGTGAGCTTATTAGTTTCTAACTAGTATCGTAGCTTTAGAAATTTCATGCAACTGAAATTGAAATTTATATAGTTACAATATACAATTGAAATTTATACCCAATTTATCAAAAATATTGATTATTTAATAATTCACTAGGGAAAAAAAAAGTCTTTTGACTTCTTGGGATTTCCTGAGGCACAAAAATAACGTGTTAATTCTGTTTTGTATCCTAAAAGATACACACTGTCTACTAGTTCATGTCCTTCTAATCTTAGGAAATGGAAGTGACTGTGTGGACAGGTGACCCCTCTGAAGACCCATTAATGACACTTCTCAAAGAAACATATCTCATCATGGTCTTGCCCTCTTCCCATATGGTATATCAGAAGGGGTGGGGGGGACAAGGTTTTCATTATTTTTCTTTGATTTGCTCTTTGGGAGGGCAACAGTATCTCATTCCCAGAAAATGGATAAAATACATCCAGCTCTCTGCATTTTTTTTTCCTGCATAAATTGAATTGTGGCTTATTTGATTTACAAAGTTTTTAAAGGGGAAAAAAAAAAGCAATCCTACTGTAGCTACAAAATTAGTTTTTAAAGGATTGGAGGCAAATAGCCTCAGAATAACCCTGCATGTTCCTTTGATGATGCATTCCCAAGGAAATTTTTTTAAAAAATAAATAATTGTATATGTATTGGGTTAGTGTAAAAGCTGATTGTCTTTTCAGACACCCTTCTTGATGTGGTTGGAAATTGGAACAAGTTTGGAAAGCAATTTGACATTTTATAGCTTAGATATTTCTTCCTCTGCTTTCTACTTTCAGAAATGGAACACTTCGTGATAGAGGAAGCAGCCAAAGGCATGAAATTCAACCGGGAATAAATATTAGAAACTACAGGTAGCCTGTGCGCTTGTGAATTATATGCCTTCATGTGTTTTCCGCATTTTCTTCCTTTGCCTTTTCATTCAATTTCCTTTGAAAGCTGCAGCAAGACACAATGGAGAAATGTCTCCCAATAAATATTTCCAAATATACCAGGAAGAAATATGCTTTGTATATTTATTCCTATATATATATATTTTTTTTTTCCTTTGGTTGAACCTGGAAAATTACATTGGGTTGGATGGTTTTTCTGTTTTGTTATGGTACAAAATGAGTCTTTCCAAATGGGGCTGGAGGAGATGAAAGAAAATGATATTCTATGAACATATTACGACTTTAAATGACCATCGGAAGAAATGTCTCAAGTGCTTGCGGGGAAGTGGAAATTGCACCCCACGCTGCTGAGGGTTTTACACGCCAGAAGGGTTTAACTTACTTACCGCCCCATTCAGACACCAAACAGGAACCGGTGGAAAATGTTCAACTTCCACAAGGGGAAAGTAAATTTCACTGATGGAATGGGCCAGGGACTTGTCCAGTTTTTGTTACTGCAACCAAAATGTACTGCAGATGTGTACTTTTTATGTTAGCAAGGCCTTTCTTTCTAGTACTTGAGCAGACTTCACTGAGCCATGAAGCTCTTTCCAGGATTTCTTTCCATCAAATTTCAGTCTCTTCGTGAAGAGCAAGAGTGGTGTGCTTGCATTCTACTGTGACCCCAGCACGCATCTCCCCCTCCAAGAACCCGCCAAATCATCTCTTCCCATCTTCTCACACCTTCCCCAACCTAGGTAGGCTCTTTAAGAAGAAAAGAACAAAATTGGGCTATCACCCATTAAAGAATGCCGACAAAATGAGAGCACATTCCTTATCCAAAATTGTTCCATTGAGCTAGCTCTTCCTCACATTGCATTAAAGTAATAATATAATAAGAACAACCACCTTCTTATATCCCTTCTGTATTCTAGAAATCGAACCAACTCTACATAGGTTTGTTCTGTCTCTCTTACACCCCCACCATTTTACAGAGAATTTAATGAGATCTTACAGAGGTGAAGCATCCTACCCAAGCCTATTCCTAAGGAGCAAAGCCTGGCTGGCCTCTCAGTCTGTTGGATTCCAAAGTCTATGTTCTAACTGAAATTTAATGCAGAAACTCCAATCACCTTGATATATGCTTACTCTCTTTGGAGACTAACAGCCTGTTTAGATTAGGACATAGCATCAAATATCACCAGATAGAATTTCCATTTGCCCATGGGAAAAAAAAAATCAAAGGATTTTTAACTTATGGAATTTCCCGCCTTAATTGCATCTGATTCTGATTGTTCCTTTATTCTGTCCCAACTTTGTGTAAATTTACCCATTCTGTACTGCAATGAAATCATATTAATTCAGACCCAACTCATTTGGAATTTTTGTGATAATTTAACTGAGACTGGATGCATTTGAATTAACTTTTCTATTATCTACAAAGGAAGAATCTTTGAAGAAAGGTAACACTATTAAAATGATTTCCCGGAGTTTAATCTACCAAAGAAAATACAGAAATTCTCAGCACCTACAATTTGCATATAAATGATTTATTTTAAAATATCTCATATGCAGTTATGAAAGATGTTCCCAGAACTCAAAAGCACTTACATATTACTTCCAGTTACTCTAAAGAACTTACAAAAAAATTAAAGAGCCTATCTATAATAGTATAAGCTGTCCTTTCCCCCAGTTATTTTCAGCAGGTAAAGTTTTACTATTTCACTTGTTCTACATGCTGTCTGTTTTTCAAGTCATTTTATTGGTGAATTTTTTTAGATCAGCGTGTATATAGCCTTTAAGGGGCAGGAATTATATACTTCATGATGATTTTATTTGTTTCCATGTGTTTTTACCTGAGTGTTCCACTGAGAGAGGAATATTCTAAATGTGCTCTTTGATTCAGTTGGATTTTAGAAGAGTTGTTTTATCTCTGAACCTATTTCCAAATAAAAATAGGGAGAGTACCCTAGTTACACATGGTAGTGAAAATTAAATAATGTAAAGCAAATGGTGGCATCTAACATTGGGTCTGGCACATAGTAACAGCAAAACAAATGAGGTACTTCTGTTCAAGCTTTCCATGTACCCTACTGCCCATTCTCAGTATCCTTGCACAAGTAATATTCTGTGTGTGCAAATGACCATGTCCACCTGACTCCTCCCCCAACTCATGTCCTACCTGATCCCTTCCCCTCTCCCTCACACACACTCTGAGAAAGACTCTTGGAGACTCTCTAGGGTCTCATAGTGGTAGACAAAGAACAAGTCATAGGCTTTAGGACCAAACTATAATAAATTTTTAAAAACAATAATATCCTTGAAGAGTATCTTATAAAGCTGTTCTACTGTTCTGAAGTTTGGGCTCAAGGTTCCATAGAAAAAAAAAATAGGATGGGAAAGACTCAGACGCAGCCACTTCCAGAGCTGAGATACAAACATATCTTTCCTCTTGATGCAAAACGAAATTAGGGCTGGTGACATCCTAGGCATTTACACCCTGCCAACCGACACATCAGAGGCCCAGAATGAGGACCACTTAGCAATCTTGTTAAACAGATACTTCCAGATTCTGCTAAGTATTCTTTGAGCCATGGTTATCAAAGTGTGTTTCCTTTTTACCAAATTCATAAAGAAGTTTAAGAATAAAGAGGCAAACTTGCGACTGATTTGTGCTTTGAATTCCGGGATGAATGGATTGATGAATGGATAAACACACATGTTAGGATGAGACGGGGAGAGGATATTCTCATGCCAATTTGAAGATTAGGGAACATATCACTGATGCTAAAATGCTGCTCCTGTCCAGAGTAAATGTGGCCAGTAGGAAGAGGGGGAAGGGAAACACACTAGAAATCATGTGTATAGGGCTTCATTCACACCAAATGTTGCAATCAAAGTAATAACACCAAGGTAGGTAGTGTCATGATCACCATCTTCTTCATCTTTCCCCTCCAGATACTACTGTCATCCATGATCTACAGAGAAATGGGGAGACTTTGAGACATTGGATGATGTACCTAGATGCTATAAGTCACAGGTTCAAATTTCAGCACACAGCATTGTAGAGACTGCTGCTGTAAGAAAGCAGAGCTGGCCTTCACCTCCACCTCTGTCTGTTGCCATCCATGTGTGGGAGGACATGAGATACTCTTCCACAACATCAATATCCTCTGCAAAAAAAGAGGGTCGAGTGTGATAATGAAAACACAGGACTAGACTTGTGTCTGACAAAGATACCCAAAGATATGAGAAATGTCACTGTGGCTCACCCCCATCTACTGACTGTCTCTAATGTCTTCCAACTAACAGAAGAATCCTGAAATAAGAATTGGCAGCACACTGGCACATTGCTGCCAACTCTGGAAGTTTGGAGGACCATTCTTCCTCCTTAAAATACTCAAGAAAGAAAGGACTATATAAACAGGTCTGATTTTCCTGTCTTTTGCTGCACTTCTAAACTTCACCACTAAATAAAAGTCCTGAAGCTGGTGCAGCTCGAGACCGCTTTCTGATCTCTGATCCAGTACAAACACAGGAATCAAATTATATTTCCAACCCATCGATCCAGGTCTTCGGAAAAGGAAAAGCATTTTCCTAGACTGACAAATGAAACTCGAGTTAAAAGAGAACCCTTCACATTCACAGGTGGGCCAAGGAATGCACAAACCACAAGACGGGGGCAAGAGTACCTACCCTCGGGATAACCCTGACTCTGCTCTCAAAGCAAGAGACGAAAAATACAGTACAGCACTCCCAAAGAGCAATCTCAAGGCACCTTTCATAAGGGGCTGAGTACCTACAGACACCTTTAAATAAAAACATCAGGATCTCGAGAAACATAATTTATCTTATCCATTTTTATCTGTGAAAAGACTTTCCTGGAGGTCGGCCATAAAATCAACATATTCACATCACTTGGGATCTATTAATCTGACGAAATGTCAGCAATACAGAATGATTTAGGGCAGATATTTGGCAGCAAATATAAATGTCTCCAGACTAACGTGTGGGGCTGGGGGTGGTGTAAAGGAAGATTGTGTCGGGATCTTTATGTGCTCAAGAATCATCCAATGTGGCCACCTTCAGAGGGATGAAATTAGGATGGCTAGTGGTGGGAAGAGGACACGATGCTCATCTCTTTCTTTTTTAATTTTGTGTAAGCCAAAACATTACATAATGATTACAGTAAAATCACCAAGTAAAAATATCCAAAAATAAAATAAAAGAGCTTATATTCTCATCAATGCAAAAGAGACAACTACTACCATTGTGGTAGATATCCTTCCAGAAAATTGTATACTCATAGGTAACTAGATCTTGTTGCTTATTGCTATAAGTCACTACATTTGTTCTGCAGAAATGGAAGCTTAGTATACATACTCAGTTTTTGAACAAGCCACCAAGACTATCAGAAAACAAAGAAACTTTGAAAGCAAAAAGGACAAAGTTTTTAATCTTGCAGTTCTCCAGAACTTGATATCTATTTTCTCTAATAATTTTATGCCCTTTTATACACTGAATGGAAATATTCTCGTATGTGTGTTACTATTCTATTGACTTATTTAGCTACTGGATGTCCTTATTAACCCTGAACAGTCTTTCATATAAAAAAAATATGGGCATGCAACATCATGGTGGGTGGACTGCTAGTCTATCCTTGAATGTTCTTTGTATTTTCAGAAAAGAAAGTTCTACGTCCAAAGGTATGTAATTTATTTCTCCTCTCCAAAGCACAGTAAGATGGTAACCACTTTCCATAACCTAACCAGCATTCATTTTCATGTTGATTGTTTTGTACAAGAAAGATGCTATGCTATGTGTTTGCTAAATGAAACAAAACTCACCTTGAAAGATGTTCGTATGTTTAACAAATATATGTATGTTCTTCACTGTGTGCCAGGCAGTGCCTTGAGTACTCAATAGCTATTAATTAATTTAACTCACTGAACATCCCTATAAGACAGGTACTACTATGATCTCCCCCATTCCACAGATGGGGAAATTGAAGCATGAAGGAGGAAGAGTAAGTAGAATGGAAAGAGATAACTAGTAGGCAAGGAAGCTGGAAATCAGAACAGACAGGTAGAAGATGCAGAGAGCAGAGGGGATTAGGATGACTAAGTTTGGATTCCGACACAATGACTTAACCACTGGGACTTGGAGCAAAATTCAAGGTAAAGACAAGGTAAAGACTAACTAAAGGTGTCTGTCACCCTGGGCCTCTGTGCTTGGGATCAGCACCTGCAGGTGCACATCTTCTTTTTGCCTGGGTGGCAACAATAGCAAAAGTAGACAGTGGAATCCAACAGAAAGAGGAGTCTCTATTCAAGGAAATGGACTTTCACAGCCAGAGAAGATCATATCAAATCCCTTGTTCCAGTCCTGGGAAGAACAGGAATGGCCTGATTTTTCATTACAAGCCATTTCTTTCCTGTGTTTGTAACATTCCAGGTGAAGGGATGGGGTTTCACAGAGGGTGGGGAGCCTAAGAAAGGGCAGGTGAACCCGCAAGTCTGTGCCACACCACATGTGGCCCTATACCCACTCGAAAGGCATTGTGTCCTGCAGGGTCAGCTAGACGGAAAGCATGACCAAGAATCAGAATAGATGTAGATTGCTCAAGAATGACACTCAGCATCTTAAGTTTGGCTGAGAGTGGGAGAAAATGTTCAGTTACCTAAGCAGTCCAGAGTGAGAATTCGACTATTCAAGGCACAGGTTAAGATCTTGGGTCTTGATCAGATAGGATAAAGGAGGGGAAGAGAGCTCAGAGCAGGAACAGAATCTCATGTCCAAGAAAAGGTGCGTGGACACACTAATGTAGACCAGCAGCTGTGTACTCACCACCCTACACTGCCCAGAACCAGAGATGGCTGACCAGTGTGAGCTCCTCTGCAGAGCAGGTCTGGGCTCTGCAGGTGGGCAGAGGGGCTCCTCTCCAGGGAATCCTCATGGTTCTTACTCAGTAGCCACTGCACACATGCACTTTCGGAGGCTTCTGTGGATTAAAGAGCTGGGTAGACTTATGCAGATGACTCTGCTTTTTCAGAGCTGTGAGCTGGAAACCACTCCAGTGCTCCTTTTATTTTCACTCTCGTTTGCTCAGTCCTATATAAAACCTAATCTCATTAAGTTACATTTTTATGCAAGCTGCAATTCACTGCTCAAAGCCCCATGGAGTTTTCTTCATTTTAACCTGTAAAGAATTGGAGCCAAGCAGATGAATGAAGTGATAATCCTCTTTCTCCAACATCATTAAACCTGCATAGTGAAAAGGAGGAGGAGGAGGAGGTCAGGATCTCTATCCCCAAGTCAGGAAGATAATCATAGCCTAGGAAGATGCACGCACACACATGCATACATGCATGCACACACACATGTATACCCAAAGGCATGCACATACACATGTATGTGTGCACAAATACACATGCACACACTTGCTAATTTAAGCCAGCAGCGGAGCATGTCTTCTGCGTATCGCCCATCCTTCCATACTTTTCTTCTAACCTTTAAAGGATCAGAATATGTTTCTTATTGGAAAATGTAAAAATAATTCCATAGAAATGTCCCCCATGATTGAAAACAGAAGCTGGCCATTAAGACGGTTTCATTGGGGGAAAAAAAAAGAAAAGAAAAGGAAAAAAAAAAAAACCTAATGGAAAGTCAAATGAAATGAAACACCACCCAATGCATTTTATCAACTTCATGTCAAGAAACCACACCCAACACATTTTATCAAAGGAATGACAGACACGCCGGACTGCTAATTACCTACAGGTTTCTCTTCTAAATTTATACCCCTCCTGGGACAAAGGCTGAAGAAGGACTATGCAGGCTATGGAGAGAAGGAAGGTGGGTTTGCCAGGGACTCAGAAATCCACAGAACTCCATATCTTCATTTCTAAATTGTGACGATTCAGTTGAGCCAGAGAACAACAAGCCTACGCAGATTGGAGTTGGCACCATATTGGTAAGGTTACTTCCTACCATCGGAACAACCCGATATCAGCCCTGAACTTGGGTTGTTTTTGTTGCTTTGCATCCAGTTTGAAAATTAAAAAAAAAAAAAAAAAAAAGACAGAGGAGAAAGAAGCCATGAAAATTCAGAGTAGTCTTATGAGAGCCACACATAGATGATTATTTCCTACTTTATTCACTACTCCAGGATTCATCCTGGTTCCAGAGCATCTGACGGGAGGCATTCGTTGGTTGTCCCCACCCCACCTCCTGAATTTCCAGCTGCCCAGAGATCATCAAAATATGAAAAATCAAGATAACATGGTTAACAGTCACTTAGGATATTTATTTTTCATTGATAATGATAAGGGAATATCTCTGATGGAGTGAACAACACTGTGACTTTTGCCAACAGGAGCTGGCTGTGGATTTGGGAAAGAGCGCGGCTGAGCGCTGACCAAAGGGAAGAGCATTTACCCATGCAGGTGTGTTACGGCCTAGGGAGAAGGTGACACACAAGTTCCCTTGATCGCTGCTGGGGATCTGTCCTTAGTATTCATTTAAATAACAGAGTTTAAGAGAAGCCCCAAGGAGACTGGAGCTCTGCTCTGTGAACACCCCCTCATCCACAGTGGTTCCTGTTCTTCCCAAGGTACATCCAGAAATTCCTTGTGCCTCCCATGACGGCCATCACAAGGAAGTATGAACTGTCGATTTTTATACGAAACCACGGCACACTTCATTTTTCCCTCCTTCTGGGAGAAAGGAAGAGACACATCGAATTAAGTTTCTCAGGAACTTTTTTTTCCTCCTGTGAAAGCATCTCTCAGCGCCCCTCTGTCTGCACTTCTCCTAGGAAGGGGAGGTTCCCGATGTGCTCAGCCCGGTCTGAGACAGAGGGTTTATCAGGTTGGCCTCTTCTTGGAGCAGTGGGAGTGGGGAGCTGGGCTTTGTGGGATGGAAGCAGGAAGGGAGTAGCCAACAACAACAACGGATCTCTGTGTCAACACTGTCCTGCCCGATGTGAATGAAATATAAATATTGCACAATGAGCCATTTAAAAAAAAATTATCCAAAATATTATGCTCTTGCATTACGGGGGATAAGAGACGGCAGTGACCTTCTGTTTCATCCCAGTAGAAGTTAATAGCAGCCCAGGAGCTGGAAAACCAACTTCAGAAACACTTAATATTTAGATCCACTTAGTGGTTGGAAAAAACAACTTTTTTTTCTTTTCTTTTTTTTTCTTTAATTTTTAAGAGCTGCTCCAGCAAGTGGAAACAGCAATTCCTTGTAAACAAACCTTTAACATGAAGATAGTTCTCAGTGATGGAAAACCTAACTTCATAAAGTCAGATTGCTGAGATTTTTTTCAGCTCCTCAGAGACTACAAAAGTAACCGCATTCTGTCAGTTGATGCATCAAATAAACAAATGCGAACAAGAGATTTTCCATATCGCATGTCAACCGAGTATGTGTCTGATAAAAGTACATGCAAACCTTGGATGCATGTTAACTGTGGAGAAAATCAGGATGGAAATCGAGCCTGCTTTCAGCTCCATTAGCTACTCTAGGAGGGACAGTCAAGACAGTCTTAGGTGTTTGCGAGTTGGGGCGGTTTCCAGATATATTTCTCTCTTTCTAGCTACCATAGTGGTTCTAATGAATTATGTCAGCTCTGAGTCCTGCGTCCAACTCTGAGCTGAAAATCCTCTGTTCCTTCCGTATCCTGACCCAGCTGCCCAGGATGATATCGAGGGCAGGTCAGCACCCATGTAGGAAGCCAGGTCCCTAATCTGAGGATTGCTTCTATTTCTTCACAGAATAGAAACAACTCAAATGTGTACATCGAATGGTGCTAGGAAAGAGTTCTTTGTCCAAACTTCATTGCAAATCTACAACTAGAAGTCAAGACTACTCTCTTGCACCAAAGGGCCCCTCTTTAAGAGCAAATATCCATAGCAAAGGCTTCACATATTGAATTACTTGTTTTATCAGTATCTAAGTTTTGCCAGTTTCCTCCAGGAAAACTTGAGCAGGTTATTTGATATAGCTGTGCCTCAGTGTCTGTATCCCCAAGATGGTATAATTACACAGGCTGCACAGGATAAGTACTTTACAGTGCAAATATAAACATAAAGCAAAGAGAGAAGGAGGCACTGAGATAAAATGTGGAAAGACAGCCCTAGAATCCAAAGAAAGAAATGGACTCACTGGACATTCAATATGGGGAAGGGTATTCAGGAGCATCTTTCTCTGCACCCATGGATCTAAAAACTTCCAAGTCCTAGGTGAGAGAAGTGATACATTAAAGATCATCCAAGTGTAAGTAGGTGTTCTGAATTCCATTCCACAGCTCTGTTTCATTAGTGGTCTCTCAGTTCATGCAGGGAATTCCTTCCAGGATACACTGTGAATATGAAAGTCTAAGGATGCCCTAGATCCTCGTATAAAACAAATGGCACAGTGTTTGCATCTCACCTATGCAACGCTCCCAGTACCTGAAATCATCTTTAGTTTTTTTATAATAGCTAGTATAAGGGCTGGGGATGTGGCACAAGCGGTAACGCGCTTGCCTGGCATGCGCAGGGTGCTGGGTTCGATCCTCAGCACCACATAAAAATAAAATAAAGATGTTGTATCCACCGAAAACTGAAAAATAAATATTAAAAAATTATCTCTCTTTCTCTTCTCTCTCTCTCTTTAAAAAAATAGCTATATACTGTAAATACTATATAACTGCTGTTGCATGTATTATATATAAGAAATAATTGTATGAAAAACACCTCTGTTTTTCAGTTCAGAGGCAATTTTTGTTTTCTGAATATTTTAAATTTGCATTTAGTTGAATCTCAGGAAGTAGAATCCAAGGACACAGAGCCTGGTTCTCCCTTGACACTCTTTGGTCTAGAACTGTTTTATAAACCAGCTGAAATAAGGCAATGGTTCTTGAATTTGAGATGGTATCAGAATCACTTCTTGGGCCTGTTAAAACATTGCTAGAACCTTCCCCAGTATTTCTGATTCAGTGGATTAGGAGTGGGGTTCAAAAATTTGCACTTCTACCAAGTTGCCAGGCGAAACTATCACATTCGTCTAGGGACCCCACTGCCATAATCACTGGAATGATGCTGGGCACTGACTTCCTGTCACTGGTCACAGGTCTTTAAAATTGAAATAATTCTTATTCAATCATATCAGAATTATATCAAATTAAATAAGATGGTTGAGGTGGAGAAAATGTATTCATGGTGGGAAAGAGAAGGGATCAATAGATGTTGGATATGTCACCTAGGTTGGGGACTTTATGGGAGCTACAACAGCTACATGAGGGGACAAATTGACTCTTCATCTGTTGTGAAAGGCTCAATAAACATTGTAAATAAGTAAATCATAAAATACGTGGTGATGTTATGTATTAGGCAGGAAGACACAGGGAGTGGGCATGCAACTTGAATTTTCTGGTGACTCAAAGATGAAATAATAGTTGAAGGTATGGAGAGGCTGTCCTGTGGGTATCAGGGTGAACCCTGTTCCAGGTGGAAGAAACAGACACAAAGGCCATGAAGCAGGAGTGAGCCTGCTGTGCCTGAGGGACACACAGCCCACCCTGTGGCTGCAGGAGCATGAGGTCATTTGAACACTGAGATGAAGTGGAGAAGATACAGAGAAAGGGTTGTGGGTGGCATGCAGGGAGGTCACTGGCATCCTGAAGGCCATTGTAAGAACTTTGACTCTAAGAGGAAAACCCACGGAGATATTTAATAGGGTCTCTCTGGCTGCCTGTCTGAGAACAGACTCAAGGGCCAGGGAAAGACAGCCACTGTTGGAAGACCATTGCAGCCATCCAGGTGAGATGGCATCTTGAACCTCGGTGTCAGTGACAGATTCTGCATATTCATGGAATACAGAACCAGTGGGTTATGCTGTCTTATGGGTCACAGGGCGTAATAGGAAGAGAGGAAGCAAGGCCCAGCACTAATGTTTGGTCCCAAGGGAGCAGAACCAAAGAGGTACCATTTCCTGAGATGAGCCGAGATGAACACAGCACCCAAGGCATATCTTGGACAAATAATGTGAAATAAATAAGTCTCAGTTTTAAGGATGAAGATTCTGAAGCTCACAGAGTTGAATTTATGTGCTCATAAAAGTTGCTTCCCGAGTCGATGGCTAAGTGAGGATGAAAACCCAGGCCCATCTGGCCCAGAGGCCCGGGATTTCTCCACAGAGTCATCACCAGTGTTCCCAAGAAGGGAACGTGGACAGGTGGGGAAACCAACAGACTCTGCGGTTTCCATTCTGCACATTTCTTCACTCCTCTCACCCAAGCTGATCAGGCTCTGACCAGGGGTCACCAAGCAAGTGACCTGCTAGCCTAATGAGTCCTGCTCCATGTTTTGCTTGGCTCTTGAATCTTTTTCTGGAAACAATTCACATTTGAATGCCTTTAGGCAGGGGTTGTACCTTCCAGTTCAACCACAGTGCAAACCACTCCCTCAGCTCAGGGCAGTGGCTTTCAGATCTTACTTACCTGGTCCCAGAGGACATTTGATTTTGCAAAGGGTGATTCAAACTAACAAGCCAACCGTGATTTAGCCAGAAAGCAATGTGTGTGCTAAAAAGAAGACCATGAAGCCAGAAAGACACCTACTCACACCCCAGCCCTGACTTTTCCTAACCTCTATTAGGTGGAGAGAGCAGCATCCATGTCCAGCTACTGTTGAGAGACGCGAATGAGGGAAGACATATAACATGCAGTGGAGATAGCACTAAAAGTGTGGTCATTGCTACGGAGCAGGGAACACTTGTTCTGTAAAGGGCCAGGTATTTTAGGCTTTGTGGGCTACATGGCCTCTGTCATGACCACCCAGCTCTGCCTTGGCACATGAAAGCAGCCACAGAAAGCACATAAGTAAATAGGCATGACAAATAAAATCCCAATAAAATAACATTTCCAAACACAGGTGGGGGATGTGTTTGGCCATGGCACTACAGTTTGCTAGTCCCTGTTATTAGGTGTTGTGATCTAATTGTGTGTCTTCCCCACAAGTTCACATGTGGAAATCCTACCTCCCCAAAGGGATAGCATTTGGAGGTGGGAGCCATTCAGAGGTGATCAGGTCATGGGGAAGAGTGCTCATAAATGGGACTAGTGCCTTTATACAAAGAGGCCCAGAAATTCCCTTGCTTCTTCTGCACTATAAGGACACAGTGAGGAAAGGTCCATCTATCGGGAAACAGACCCTCCCCTGACACTGAATTTGCTTGTACCTCTATTGGGACTTCCCACTGTCTAGAATGATGAGAAATGAATTCATGCTGTTTTTAAGCCCTCCATGCTATGATGTTTTTGTCATAGCAGCTCAAACAGACTAAGACATAGGGCCTTTGCTATGCTACTCCCAAAACATACTTCTCATTTTACTCTGACACTTCCCTCAATTCATGCCCACCAGCTCCCTACCACCAAACAACAACAACAACAACACATCTATGGTTACAGAACAAGGACTATTTCATATTCTTTTCCTATAAGCTCTCAAGTGACATCACCATGGTGCTAGTTGCTACTTTCAAGTGTCCCCATCAGAATGGAGGAAAAAGAAAAAATTGTCCATGGCCTTATGAAATAAAAGAGGAACTCTTGAGAGTGATTTTCCTTGAAAATGAGGCCTCCCCAGCATGGCAGGGCTGCCTTTGGTCAGATGTCTAGCAACTGTAGCGTGGACAGCGTTCATCCCCGGTCTGGAATCTCGGGGAGTCAAAGACCCCCAGAGGGGAGCTGCTTCTCCCCTGCAGGTTCAAGGACTGAGGCAGATTGAGGTCTCCAGAGTGAAGCCAGCCTGTGGCTCCATACCACCCTCTGAGGGCAAAGGAAGGTCTACCCTGGGCATCAGAAGCCTTTGAACCGCTTTGCGGCCACATTTCCCATCCTTTGACCTAAGTGTGGCTTTGATTTGCAGGCCGTGAGGGAGAGGCTGCAGGGTTGTTCCCACTGAGCTATTTTTAGGACCTGGCATCAGAGGGGAAGAGAATTAGCAATTGGTACCACAGGGCAGTGCTGAGCAGGCCTCTGCGTAAGCCCTGTAGTAAACTTAGGTCATTTCCTCTTACAAATCTCCAGAGCTGGGCAGCACCAGAAACTCTGGATGGTGCAGATACGGAAGGAGCTGACGTCTTCATCTTCGTCTAGAAACATATTTTTTTCTTTCCACTCACTTTCATCTTCAAGTACCTAAAATGAAAAAAAAAAACAAACTTTTTTTTTTTTTGCCTGTTTTGAGAAGAATAAAACAGAGGCCAAAAGAATAGGCAAAAGGACAGAATTTCAGAGGGATTAGAACTACTGAACAACTCCTTTTTTTATTTTTACCTAGATATTAGCAGTTTGTTTCTAACCCATGAAGAATGAGCAAAGCTCAGCAAATATATTCTACCATCTCCATTCCACTCTATTGACAATCATCCTAAATATGCAGTGCTGGGTGCAGGAGGTAAGAAGAGGACATGTAAAAAGAGTTGTCATGTAACACTGGCCTATGCTTTTGTAGAAGCCTCCAGCCGATGCTCCTCCTTGGGGCTGCCTTGCTCACTGTACAAGCTGGCAGTATCACAGGGCCCTTGAGCTTCAAAGGGTCTTGTGTGGGTCAGCATTCCACCACTGTGACAAAATACCTGAGAAAATCAACTTGAAAGAAGGAAAGATTTATTTGAGCTCACAGTTTCAGAGGTTTTGGTCCATGGCTCCATTGGTTTAGAACATCATGGTGGGAGCACATGGCAGAGCAAAGCTGCTGATCTCATGGCACCTGAGAAGCAAGAAGAGAAAGGATCCTGATATCTTCTTCAAGTGTATATCCCCAAATAGGCCCAACTAGGCCCAACTAGGCCTCTACTTCCCAAACAGACATATCATCAGCTAAGGACTAAGCCTTCAACCCATAAGCCTTTGGGGACCCTTCAGATCAGATCAGATCAGATCATAGCAGACTCTGTGCTTGGTTTCATGCTCAGCTGTCACCATCTTGAAAGTCTTAATCATATTTAAAGAAGGGGTCTCATAATTGGCCCAGCCAATTATGTAGCCAGTCTGATCTTATTCTTCCAAGATGGTGTTTCTCCACCATGTTTTTATTCACCATTATCATCCTCCCTAGGACCCTTTTTAAACATTTTTTAAACTAATTAATCCCCTAATGAAATTGTAACATGAATATACTATATTTTTGCTTATGTACTTTATGTGTATCTGTGTACTAAAAGAGTAAGATTTTTAGCCCCTAAACATCCAAATATTCTCCCTCTTGGGAGTAATGGGGCCCAAACTGAGAATGCATGTTTGAGACCCATAGAACCACATCTCAACCACAGGCATCTTCATAGGAACAGGAGTAAAAGTAATAATGGTAATAGTAGGGGTATATTATTCATCCAGGAATCATTCTAAGTATGTCATTTGTATTAACTCAGTAATGTTATAAAAAGAATTCTGTCTAGTATCACTCTGCAAATTAGGAAACAGAGTCATGAAGAGTTTAAACAACTTGCCCAAATCCAGCCACACAGTTAAGAAATGGCAAGGTGGAATTTGAACATGGTCTCCTGGTTCTGCAACCCCATGAGAAGTGCAGGTTCAGCTGCTGAGTAACTACACTTGATCTTCACTACATCTGAAAGGTGCATATTTTCCCATATGCCATTGGTAGGTGGTGACCCTGTTAATAAACACAACTCATTAGCCTAGATTGGCAACTCTTCAACTGGACCAGATCTTTTGCAGGACAGGCCTCAAGGTGCACAGTTTCCATGATGGCTCCTAATATTTGAAAAATCTTTTCCTGGAGAAGATAGGTAATACCTAATAAAATGCATTTCCAGATACTCTTCAGGTTTGTAAAGTGGAAAATTCCTCTTTTGTTCTCCTATAGTGCTTGAGTAGGAAGAATCACCTGTGTGGGGTTCTAACCACTTGGGTGAGCCTGGTCAAGTCCCTTGGAGAGACTTCAGTTTTCTCTGTAAATGAGGTAAATTAATGATCTTCTCTAGTACTCCAACTCAGATACTATTCTACCTTCTGAAAAACATAGGCAGAATTGACAAAAATTGACATAAAAATTGGCAAAATGGTTGTGATGAAATAATTTTAGAAAACACAACTATGACTTGCAATGCTTTGAAGAGAAGTTGGGCCCTCCCTCCAGTGAGAGGAAATGAGCAGAGCTACAGAAGAAGCCCATGGGGAAGGAACAGGGCCTCTAGGACCTGAGAGCAGCCTGCAGCCTCCAGCCAGCATAGAGCTGAGAGCTGGAAAGAGATTAATTCTCCCAGCAACCTCGATGTGCTTACAAGTTTCCTTCTCCACTGAGTACATCCTGGAGAGACCCTCAGGAGACCCTGCTAAGCCACACCCGGTCTCCCGAGCCATGGAAACTCTGAGATAATAGGTGTGCCATATTTTAAGCTGCTGACTACACAATGAGTTGTTATGCCCTGGTACAAAATTAGTACAGCAACCTATTCAACGTTTCAAAAGCACTGCTCAGGACAAACAAACCTGAATGGAGTATGTGGCATGTGAGCAGCCATCAAATGACCTGGGATTAGGTAGGGCCTATAAGATGTTTGAGATATTAATCATTATGAGAAAAAAAAAATGGCCTATGAGAGAAACAGAGAGAATATCACAGTTCATCCCATTTTGACAAATGAAGGATCCCACAACATGAAAAAAAACAGTGGACCCCCAGGGAGACAGGCATCACAATCTAACATGTCCAAAGGAAATTAATTCAACCACGAAAGAGATACCTGCACACCCAGGTACATCCCAACGTTAGTCACAATAGTTAAGATATTGAATCAGCTTAGGTGCCTGTCAATGGATGAAAGGATAAAGAAAATCTCATCTGTATACACAATGGAGTGCTACTGAGCCATAAAGAAGAACGAAATTCTGTTATGTGCCAAAAAAAAAAAAAAAAAAAAGATGGAATTGGAGGGCATCACATCAAGCGAAATAAGCCAGACACAGAAAATCATGTATCACAGATTTTCTCTCATATATGAAAGTTTAAAAAAAAAAGAAAGAAAAAGATGCATTGAAAGTAGGAGAAGGAATTTTAGGGACTGGAAATGAGGGTGGGGAGAAAAGAAATAGGGACGAGGAAGAGGATAAAATGAAGGTGGAGGAACATGATCAACACGGGACCTATGTTTGGATGGAAATGTCACAGTGAACCCCATCAATTTGTGCAATTAATGTGTGTTGATAATTATAAAAAATGAACTCAACCCTCAGAAAAGCAGGATCCCCATCTTAGTATCTGATCTGCAAACTTGGGATAACTGTCTCCTCTCTCTCCTCTCTGTCTTTGGGTGGCTCCATCGGTACTTTGTTCTAAAATATTCTCATCAATGATTTCCAATTTTCTTAAAAATAGATGAAGGTGTCACTTTTGAGCCCAAATGATAAGAGAACTGAGCTTGTCTTTTAAAATACCATGCTATTTCCATATTCTTTGAATTGGGTTGTCAAGTATGAATGTTAGAATTTCCCTAGATCCAAGGTTCCACGTGATTGGGAAAGAAGGGAGAACTGAGCAAATAAGACGATTTGAAAGAGAACCCCGAATTCATGTGTTGGAAACTTGACCCCTCGTGCTGCAGTGGTCCCTCTTGGGAGGTATTAGGTGTCCAGGGCTCTGGGTTCATGAATGGACAAATGCCACTATCGCAAGGAATTTCAGGAGTGGATTTTTCTTTTCTTCTGCCCTGTAAGAACACAGAGTTTGTTCTTTCCGACTTTTTTGGCTTCTGTCATGTGAGGACAATAAGGACCTCAGCAGACCAAAGTCAGTATCTTGATCTTGGACTCTGCAGTCTCTAGAATTATGAAAAATAAATTTCTCTTCTTCATAAATTGCCCAACCTCTAGTATTCTGTTATACCAGCACAGAACAGACTAAGACAGTGAAAAATAAGCAATTTTAGTAATATTCCCTGAATTTATATGTAGCCACCATTGACCATGGCACTGAGATCTAAAACCGGGGCCAAACTTGGATGTTATAAATTGTAAAAAAAAAAAAACACCCCATACAAGTATTCTAGACCCCAGTAACCTCACCTAATGACCGCTCACCTGATCTCAAAAAGCAGCACCAAAACCAGAACAAAACAAACCACCAAATTGTCCGCCATCTTTCTCCTCTTATTTCCCCAAATAGCTTCTCAAAACGTCAGCCAGAGTGATATTCTTAACACATAATTTAGATAATAGTGTCCAGTGGCTTCCTATCATGCTCAGATTAAAATCTCCCCTCCTGACCTCTCTTCCTCGAATACTTCCCCTCCATTCATAGGTTCTAGTCAGACTTTCTCTCTGTTCATTGGACATGTCCCATTCTTTCCTACCATGAGAACTTTGTATATAATGTACCCTCTGCCTGGGTCTCCTCCCCCAGGTCTTCCACAGACCATCTGCTGCCCACCCCATTCAGATCTCTGCTCAAGTGTCAGCTCCTTAGAGAAGCCTGGCTGGATCCCGAATCCCATATCTCACCTCAAGCCTCTTCTCCTTCCATTCGTTTATTCTGCTTTGTTTTTTTAATAGAAATTACTGCTATCTGAACAGCATTGCACAATCAAATGTCAGCCCTGACAATCAGCTTGCAGGCACTGGGGTATGAGTATGTATATGAATGTTTCTATTCCACTTGGTCAAATAGCTGCTTCCCTCAATCCCCCCACCACATAATATCCTCTGGAATTCCTTGATCTTGCCAAGATCCCACGTCTAAATTGTTACCTTTGGAAAGAACAGAAACCCCCTATTTCTGCTCAGAGACTATGGCCATTATCCATTCATATTAATGGGTACCTGAGCAACACACTGGTTGTTAAATATTTAGGCTATGCCCCCTGATGGTAAGTGTGTTAATGTTGAAATAAGATGGCATGAGGGGGTACCTAGGAACCAACCATAAGAAGAGAGGATGAGAAAGGTATAAAAGAAAAGACATTTTAAAAAGCTTCTCGAAGCCAAGAGCAGCTATCTTTCGACGTGGTGGAATAAAACTTGCCCTGTCATTTTGTTTGGGGAACAATGAAGGAGAAATCTGGAAAATAAATACAAAGCACACACTTGCTCTTTGCACTACCAATACCACATGAAGAGCCGAGTAATTATGTATTCGAATATCATTGCTGGGAAAAACTCAGCGTGACCCAAAGTTCAATACTCAAATACATTGGTTCCAGGCGAGATTGCCTTTCATGGTGGTATATCCTTTCTCCTCTGCTGCCTTGCTTCCAAAGGAAATTAGATACCACTCCTATTTACCGGAATGGGATCTAATAAGGGTGTCTTCTTGATTACAGGGCAATGAGGATCAGTCCTTTCTCCCTTGCTCATAAGAAACCACATAAAAGGAAACAACAGAAACCTGAAAGTATGCCCCCAACTAATTGTCCTGGCCCAGGGTCCCCTGCATGACTGGAAGCTAGTATCTAGAGGAGAGTGACCAAAGTGATGTGAAATGATGTCAGCACCATCTTGATTTTCCTTCCTGTTGCCCCTCACAGGTCTGGATGGATCCAGAGCAGCTCACAAGTTGGCCCGGCCTCTGAAATCACTTCACCAACTTGGCCAACAGCACCCACTTTTCTCTAGGGAGATGGATGAGAGTATCAAAAACAAACCAATGTTCTCACATCCAGAATCTGGTGGACCACAAAAGTCTAGACCTCTATACTGGGTTCCTTCTCCCACTTTCTTCTCTGAGTCTCCTTTATCAAGTAAACATGTCTCCAGTGTTCCAAAGGGATGATTTGGGTCTGTTTGGAAGTTCTACCTTCTCTCCAACTCACAAAATTCCTTAGGCTTTTCCTATTCCAGGCTCTGATACTAATTTTTAGCCTTGAGTCAGTTCTAAGCAAATCCCATTTTCCCTACGAATGAAGATCTTGTTTTACTCCTTAGGTCTTATAATTGGGGGTCCTATTACTGGACTTGGATTTGTCAATCCCCTTAAAAGGGATAAAAAAATAAATTTCAGATTTCCCATACCTCCACATTTCATGCACTTAGACTGCCCACAAATTGTCTCTATCATTCTGAGTGGACTTTCTGATGTGACTCACTGGATCATAATTTGACCTCTTTGTCCTCTGAAGCTTGGGCCTTGGGGTACCTTGCCTCACTGCTGCTACTAGGATCAATCTCTGCAAGAACCCTTTAGCCCCATCTCATCTACCTTTTCCTGAGTTCATGAGCTCCCCATCAGCCCCTTCTCCCTAAAACACCAACCTATATTGTCCTCCAGTCCCTTCACACTGTACCTTTGGTCATTCAGTCTACTCAAGTTGACAGACACCTTGAGAATTTTTACCAATGGGGAGAGTACAAAATTGTTCATGATTTTATTACTCATCCTTGAAAAACCAAACCAGAAGATATGCCCTCCCTCCTAAGTGCAGCCCAAGTACAGGCTGTTCACTTCTCAGCAGCTCAGATTTAAGTTTTCACTTGCTCCATCTTGTTACAATAAAATGTGACTCTTGAGCATTTTGTTTTCAAATATATTTATTTAAGAGGATTTTGCTCCATTATGTAAAATAAAACAAAAAGGACCAGTTGGGGGAAAATGTAATGTAAGTCCATCATTTAGTAAGCTTCTCCAATTATATCTATTTGATTCTGACTTTCTGCCCAGATGCAAATGGAAAGTTTTATTTTTCCATTTAAGAAGCAAATATCTTTCATTGAAAATAGCACAAACCAAAAGTGTACCTTTTTTTTTCCTTTTTGTCTCGCCATATTTGCAATCCTTATCTCATAATGACCTTTCCTCCAACATATTTTTCTGTTTATCTTTAGTGCCCAGTTTCTAAAAATAAGGTGGCCAGTGGGTCTTTGCATGTAGGGATAATATTTTTATTTCACTGGTACATACAATCAGGAAACATATTTCTGTTTATACTCTTAAAATCAGTTGAACGTTGTAGATGAAGCCACGTTCTGTCAGCACTTTTTTTTTTTCAAACCTGGAAAATGTAACAAAATCCAAAGCAGCTGTAGGAAGCCCCCGTATACACTCCATTTGCTCTCAGCAAGAGGAAAGGCAAGGGAGGTAACAGAATAGTTTCCACGTGAAAAAGTCACCAAGAATTTAACCTGTAATGAAAACTCTGATAATCTCCAGGAATGGAAGATCCTGGGGTGATGGGCTTGGGGGTTTTCATGGGTTCAAATGATCTTGTTTTCCATATAAATAAATTCCATATAAATGGGAATAGGAGACATCCATGTGGTCATTGTTATGTCTGATAGCCAACAAAAGTTCAGACGTCATCTTTAAGCCATTAAACAGTCACTGGATGTATTTTTAGACATGGGTTAGGCTGTTCATACCTATATTTCTGAAGAACATCAAAAACAGAATCTCATTAGCTTATTTATCACCTTATGCCCCCAGATAGAAACTGCAACGTGCAATTATTAATTTAAAATTAGTTTCCTTTAGAGATTCTATAAGTGAAGATAGACAGATACAGTTACTCAAACTTGGACCTGCACAGTAAGAACCCTGGGCTGTGTGCAATGCAGGTTCTGATTCTGTACATCTGAGGGCTTGGAAGCTGACGCTCTGCATTCTCTCAAACTCTCAAGCAGTAGAATGGTGCCAAGCCCTTGGCTACCATTGAAGTGACAAGAGTTTATGTAAATTTGCTCTTGAGCTGAACTGGGCTTCCAGGGAAGGCTCAGAATTGGTGAATTAACGTCTCTCGATCCTCGTTTCACCTTGTGGCATCTGCACCTAATTTTTTCTATATTCATATTATTTTAATGCTTTTGAAGTGGCAAGAGAATCTTTCCTCACAAGGGAGCTGGGTGCCATCTATATTGTGAGCTGCCATTGGAGAGGCCAACTTAACAAGGAACCTGTGTCCCCAGCCAGTAGAGACTGAGGACCCACACTTGCTGACAGTTAGGCTAGTGACATTGGAAGTGGACCATCCCCCTGTAAAGCCTGGAGACAACTGAAGCCCTTAAAAATTCTTTGTTTGCAACATCAAGAAAAATCCTGAGCCAGAGGAATGCAAAGCTAGGCCCAGATATATAACACAGAGAAACAGAGACATAATCAATGCTAAATATTGGAATAATATGCTATGCAGAAACAGATAACTGACACAGCATCATTCATGAACTGTTAAGTTCGTAAGTTAAGTCTTAAAAAAAACCTGGCCTTAGTGAACATCTTATTAGCCATTTTCTAAGAGCCAAGTTTTTTGGATGCTCAAAATCCACTCTGGCTGTCACCCTATTCCTGAAGATACCCTGTACACAGGGGTCAGGGTGCAATTGAGATTGGGATTTATAGGGTCTCTTTATTTTGGAATTCAAGCCAGCTTAGAGCTGACTCGGGGAAAGTAGTTCCAGAAACTTTTAAGATTTAGTAATTCTGATTTCTTGAGGGTGGCTTAAAGATAAAAACCTATGGCCCTCTAGCCTAGCAACTTTGATATCTGATTTTCTAGAACTTTGGACAGAAGGAGCAAAGTAATTCTGCTATAAGAAAGATAATACATATTTACAAAAGAGGCAGGGCTGAAGAGTTCAACGTAAACCAGATACAGCTGTTTTAACCAGATATTGCCTCACGGTCTCATTTTTTATTCTGCTCTTGGATATGTAGGTGCCCACCCATTCATCCTAATTTGTGCTCTCCCTGGCCCGGGCTCCCGGTGAGGTCTCCTTTTCAGGAAACTCATATTTCTTGATCCTCACTTCAACTTGTGGTATCTGCACTTCATATTTTCTATCTTCACATTTTCATCTTTCTTTAGTGCAACAAGATTTCTTAAAGGCGGGAAAGATCAAAGAAGAAAGAAAGAGGTATCAGGAAATTTCAGGCAAAAATCTGAAATTTTGACGGTGTCAAAGGTTCAATGTACGGACGCTTAAGTTTAAAAATATGTTCACGTAACTCTAGTCCCTTCCTTGCCCAGGGAGGTGAAAGTGACTCAAGTGTCACCTTAGCCAGACTAAACTGCTCTCACAGTTTCTCATCTCTTGATCCTTTGAACCACGGTGTCACTCTTCTGCAGCCCTCAAGTTGGACAGTGACATATGCTCACAGCATCAAGCCCGCCACCACCTGACTGTAGGGTCCGAATGCCCCTCTCTGCCCTTGTTCTTTTAGTGGCCCTTCCTGCATCCCATCTCTCCTTTCCTCCCACATCACTGAGTATCTGCGGCCATCTAGGTCTACATCAGATTCCGTCCTCTCCCGGGTCGCAATCTCTCCCTCCCTGACGAAGGTGTTAGCATGTGGCCTGCTCATTTATAAACAGCCATCATCCCCATTTCTACTTCTGCAGGCATCTTTCATTTCCATCTTGGACCATGACTCACACCAATTATCATGTATTCTTTTTTTTATTTAAAAGAAGATGGACCCAATACTTTTATTTATTTGTTTATTACATGGTGCTGAGGATTGTACCCCATGCCTCACACATTCTAGGCAAGCGCTGTTCCCCTGAGCCACAACCCCAGCGCTCACGTACTCTTATACTATCATATCAGCATTCACATGTTTCTTCCAGAAAGAAATTGTTATTTCATTGAAGGCAGCCTGTATTGACATCATTTACTTATTTATTAAACATTTAATTTTTTTATTGTAGATTACTATTGAACTGATGTTAATAAATGTGTGGATCTATTAAAATTCACTTTTCCAAATGGTTTGAGCCTATCAGAAAACTTGTAGGAAACCACACACACACACACACACACCAAAAAAAAACCCCACAATTAGTGAATCAATGACTAGTTAAGAACATGAAGTTGCTGATTATGTAGATCACACTAGCCAAACCACAACCAAGGTCCTTGTTCTCTCTGCCTGCTCACTGGAGCTACCCCTCCAGATTTTTTGCATTTGTTATGTGTGGGCTCATCTTATAGATTTCAACCTGTCTTATCCACAGAGGACGCAGCCACGTTTGTGGAGAACAAACTATCTCACATTCTGAAAACACTGCTTTAGAACTCACCCCTGTGTGTTCCCCAAACAGACAATGACCTACAGGGCAGGATTTCCCAGATCCTGATTTCACTGAGGATAATAATGGAAGTAGAAATTGAGAAGTCACACAGATATGCAGTATAGGGCGTGGCCCCTTGATCCCCAGCCAGACCCCCCTCTCTCTGTGTGCTGCATGCACCGCATGCACCATGGTCCCGGAACTCCAGAAAATACCTTGTGATCTTTTTAAGGAGATTTTAATTTGTCATTACCAAGAAAAAAGACAGGCACCCATTCCACAGTGAAGATTCTGTCCAGCTCATTTATACACATAGACCACCACTTCAGAACATGCTGTGTGAGAAAATCAGTTCTGAAGAAGAAAAAAAATCACGTATCCCAGAAAAAGCACACAAGCCCCGGGAAGGCAGAATATATGACAGTGGTCAGAATACATGATAGACATGGAAATCTGAGACACTATGGTCCAAATAGGAAATTAAATCCTATTATATAAATTTTTTTTGGGGGGGGGTGTGCCGGGAATTGAACTCAGGGGCTCTCTATCACTGAGCCACATCCCCAGCCTGATGTTGTATTTTATTTAGAGACAGGATCTCACTGAGTTTCTTAGTGCCTCACTTTTGCTGAGGCTGGCTTTGAACTCGCAATCTTCCTGCCTCAGCCTCCCGAGCTGCTGGGATTAGAGGTGTGTGTCACCATGCCCAGCTTGAAATACTATTCTTTCTTGGAAATTTTGGGGGATAGGAATAAGGCACACATAGTACCCACACAAGAGATGAACAGGTTTTTAAAGTTCATGTCACAAAGAGGTTTCTGGTGTTGGTGTGTCCCACTAGCATGATTAATGTTTGATATTTGAGATAATTTAATGTTTCTGTGAATTTTATGACTTTCTCTATCTCTGGGATAGACTACTCATTCACTACTTGAGGCACTCAGAATTTGAACACACACACACACACACACACACACAAATGCCTCCAAACTAGGAATACACTGTCTAAATGATTCCCTAGTGAAATCTATGTGAAAGGTCACCAATACACATGTAAGGAGAACATCAGTAGTGTCCTGGATGCTGTTATTCAGCTATCCTCAAGACCTAAGGGTCAGTTCATGTTGACTCATAAAATTGTTTTATTTAATACCTTTTCTTTTTTGTTAAAGGGAGAAGAAGAAAGAAAAAATCTTCTTCCTCAACTCAAGGATTTCAAAATATAAAACTCTGCAACTTTGCCTAATAAATGTTTATTAGAGATACCGAGTTACACTCTGGACTGCCACCAATAAGCAATCAGGCACACTGTAACCCTGTCGCAGGGCTGTGTGTGTGTGTGCGTCCATGCCTGTGAAGGAGTCTGTATGTGAATGTGTGTGCACATAAATGTGCAGGTGTGTGTGTGTGTGTGTGTGTGCACGCGCACACACACATTAGAGAAATCTCCCAGAGAAGAAAATGAGAATTACTGGCTGAGATAAAACCTAAAAATAAAAACTTAACATGGAAAAATTATTTTGTTAAACAAAACATAAGCAGTTTACTCTATGTTGCTTTGCTCCAAGAGTTTATGCCACAAAGATTCTTTGGTGGCATTGAAGAATAGCATTTGTTCTCAGCACTATGAGAATATGAACTATGGTAGACAGGAGATTTCAGTCATTTCTGTCTTGTCCTCCAAGTCTGTGGCATTTGATGATAATGTATATGGAAATTACATTATCTGGAAATTAGTTCATTTATATTCATATTGGAAAGTGTACCCATAAAAACTCCTGACTTCCAGCGTGTGTTCTTCCTCAGCAGTAGGTACCATTATGCTTAATCTATAAAGGTGGTCGCTAAGGGGCAAAGTGATTTGTCTGGGAAAACACACTTATTTTAGGTGCAGGACACAATATTTGGAGAAAAGGCTCTGGGTTAAAATCTTGGCTTCACCACTTACTAACTCTGTAGTCTGGATCAAGATGGTTAACTCCCCCGGCCTCAGTTTCCTCTCTCCAAAAAAATGTAGCTGACAGAATGTGCAAATAACTTACAACATTATTATGACTACGAACTGCACTCAAGCATGAAAATGATTAAAGCAGAGCTTGGCACAGAGTAAGCCTTCAATAAAAGTTCATGCTGATTATTATTATTATGAGTTAGGACTAGCAGTAGGATCTTTGGTTCCTGATCCTACATCCTTGATATTGAAAACATTAACACTGCAATCTACAAAAATTGTTGTTTTCAGAGTAAAAAATGCAACCATCTGACATTTAACAAGAATGCACTGAGGGTCTCCCCATAGCTTGGGGACAGAAAAGTGAACAAGATAGACATAGACTCTGCTGTCCTTGAGCCATCGCACTCATACCCTCTAAGAAACTGATTTGGACCCATTTGAAGAGAGCAATGGTCAGTACTTTGGAATTTTATGATATCACTCTTCAATGTCAACATCAAGTATGTGCTTTAAGGACAACTGGGTAATGTTCAATGTCTTCTTTCTAAATCACTGAAAGTACGTAAAGAAAATGCAAGTTGAGCCCAAGAAATGCAAGGCAGCAAATATTTCTTCGAGTTGTAATCTCTCAAAACCCTTTCACTACCTTCCAAGGTCCTCACGCAGCTAAGCAAAACCTTCAAAGAGAAAATGTGGTCCCCCAAAGAGATATAAGTCGACCTTTCTGGAGACTTACTGCTCTTTGCTGTAAAGATCACAAAAAATTTTAAAAAAGGAATGAAAATAAAACCCTTTTGGATCAAGATGAAATAGTCCAGCAATATGAAATGGAGGGAAGCACCTAAGTCATAAGAACTTTTTGTCGTTTAGAACAATGCTCTCTGTTTTTTTTGTTTTTTTTTTTTTTTTTTGCTGGGTAACAATCTATCACTAAGTGCTACGATGCTGTTTCATATCAAGATTTCAAAAGCCATTGCAAGCTGCATAGGTATTGGAGGCTCAACCAGATGTGACGAAGTTTCCATTGTTTTACTTAGTGCATGGAAAATATTACTAATGGCTGGTGTCAGGGGAGGCTTAACTGACCCCAATTGGCCAAACTCATCTGGGCGCCTGTCTTTAAATCAGACCCTTTAAATACTCTCTCTTGTTATTTCACAACCTCGCTCCCACTTTACAAGATGTTTGACTATATAAGGCTCATTTTAGGCAAAGGGGAAATTCCATGACTGCATGAACAGGTGGGCTGGGGACCTGGAAGAGAGGTGGGATATCTTTCATGGAGACTGAATTTTATTTACAGCTAATTCTTGATAATCCTTAGACATTTGGGGCAAAGTCAAACACAATGAAGAAACAAAAGTCTGAAAAATTCCATTCAGTCTCTTTCCCTGCCATTAACTTCACAAAAACCACTAACAGCAACAGCATTTACAAGTCTAATTGAGTAAAATTTCCCCTCCTGACATTTTTTCCTCTTGACCCTCTCTAGTGCATAAACTGAGAGGCAACAAAGAGGTCAGACAAGGAAAAAATGTCCTTTGAAAACTTAACCAGGGTTGACTTTTGATTTTTGCTTTTAATGTATGGTTTCTGTTTCAAATTTCAAATTTATATTGATAACCATCCATGTCAGAAGAATACTTGAAATTCCACTTTTATAATACATCACAGTTACCAAAACAATGCAGTTCTTGCTGTAGACACTGACCTGTTCTTTCTCTTTTCTTTTTTTTTTAATTTAAAAGGTTTCAGAATGGATCCAGGATTTCTTCATGTTTTGCCTCTACAATTTTCATTTCAGGTTTCCTTCCCCCTTCTGTAAATTTAACACTGTCTCCAAAAATGAGTTCATCAAGTTCTAGAGCTAGATTTTAATCCAAAGGAAAAAGTGTCCATGTCTTTCTGAACATCACGTGCCTGCATCTGAACCTTCCTTGTTGGCAATACGGGAGAAAAATCTCCTGACCAATAACTTGCCTGCAAAGGTTTCTGGTGTTTAAAATTTAGCCTTGAAACCTAGACTGAAAAATTTTCAAGGCGATATAAGGTTAGTATCATTCAGAAATGAACAATCTTTTAGTAATCTGCATTTATCAGATTTTTTTTTCCTTCATGTGCTACTTGTTAAACAGGTTTTTTTTTTTTTTTTTTTTGTATATCCTGGAGATGAATGCTTCATCTGAGATGCTGGTGGTAAAGATTTTCTCCCATTCTGCAAGCTCTCTGTCCGTGTTCTTGATTGTCTGCTTTGCAGTGAAGAAGCTTTTTAATTTGACACCATCACACTTATTGATTTTTCGACTTGACTTCTTGCTCTCTAGGAGTCTTGTGGAGGAGGTCAGTTACTAAGCCGACATGATGGACAGTTGGGACTACATTTTCCTCTAGGAGGTAAGAATTTCTGGTCTAGTGCTTAGGTCCTTGATCCACTTTGAATTTTGTGAGGGCAAGAGATAGAGGTTCAATTTCATTCTACTACATGTGGATTTCCAGTTTTCCCAGGACCATTTGTGGAAGAGGCTATCTTTTCTCCAGTGTATGTTTATGGCATCTTTTTCTAGTACATGAGATAATTGTATTTATGTTGCTATGACTCTGTGTCTTCTGTTCTGTTCCATTGGTCTCCATGTCTGTTTTTGTGGGAACACCATGATTTTTTGTTACTACGGCTCTGTAATATGATTTAAGTTCTGATATCGTGATGCCTCCTGAATAGCTTTCCTCATTAAGGTGAGGAAATTGCTTTGGCAATTCTGGGCATCTTGTTTCTCCAAATGAACTTCATGATTGCCTTTTCTATTTCTATGAAGAACGTCATTGGGATTTTAATAGGAATTGCATTAAATCTGTATGACACTTTTGGTAGCATGGCCATTTTGACAATATTAACTCTACCTCTCCAAGAATATGGAAGGTCTTTCCATCTTCTAAGGTCTTCAGTTTCTGTCTTTAGTGTTCTGTGGTGTTCATTGTAGAGGTCTTTCACCTCTTTTGTTAGATTGATTCCCAAATATTTTATTTTTTTTTGAGACCATTGTGAATGGGATAGTTTTCCTGATTTCTCTTTTAGTTGATTTGTCATTGGTGTATAATCTCCAGGATATACAAAGAACTCAAAAAACCTAACACCACTAAATAAATAAATAACCTAATCAATAAATAGGCTAAGAAGCTGAGTAGGTGCTTCACAGAAGAGGAAATAAGAATGGCCAAAAAATATATGAAAAAAATGTTTAATATCTCTAGCAATTAGAAAAAGCAAATCAAAACTACACTGAGATTCCATCTCACCCCCATTAGAATGGCAATTATCAAGAATACAAGTAAAAATAAATGTTGGCAAGGATGTTGGGGAAAAGGTTCACTATACGTTGCTGGTGCGTTGGGAAACTGGTGGAACCACTCTGGAAACAGTATGAAGATTCCTTAGAAAACTTGAAATGGAACCACCACTTGACCCAGTTATACAATTTATAACCAAAAGACTTAGAATCAGCCAATTCACAATAACCATGCTATGGAACTGACCTGGGTACCCTTCAATAGATGAATATATTTAAAAATGTGGTACATATGCACAATGGAATATTACTCAGCCATAAAGAAGAATGAAATTATGGCATTTGACAGTAAATGGATGGAACTAGAGAATATCATGCTAAGTGAAATAAGCCAGTTCCCAAAAAACAAAGGCAGAATGTTCTCTCTGATATGTGGATGCTAACCCACAACAAGGGAAGGGCAGAGTAGAAATTCCTTGGACCAGACAAAGTGGAATGAAGAGAAGGGAAGAAGGATGAGAATAGAAAAAAAACAGTAAAGTGAATAGGACATATCTTTCCTGTCCTTATATATGAATACATAACCAATGTAACTCCACGTCATATACAACCACAATAATGGGATCCTAATCAGAACAAATTATACTTATTCTATTTATGTAAATTATACCAAAATACATTCTACTGTCATGGATATCTATAAAAAACAAGTAAATTAAGAAAAAAAAAACCACAGGATTTTGATCAAGTGGTTTTGAGTTCTGAAAACTTCTTACAACCATTAACTAATGGTCCATGCTCTTTCCTTTACAAAAAAAAAAAAATCAAACCTCAAATATGCCTGTTTTCTGGATGCTCATTTCAAAATATAAAAGTATCATTAATTAAAAGCAAAGTCCTTACAGGTTGAGTTAAAGCTCAATTAAAACATCTCACTGTGCATAAAATGTTCCTACTTTTGAGTACAGTTGATAGATTTTCATTGCCACCTAAGTTGCTTCTGTTAATGATGCAGGTCCCTGCAAATGGGCGTGTGCTGCCAAACGGGGTAGTCAGTTGGAGGTTTGCCTCAATATTATGAAAACCGATAGAACTGAAAAGGAGGAACAAGACAGGGTGTCCACCCAGAGAGAACCAGGATCAAGTTGCAAACATCCAGTGTCATCCCAGCGGTTGGTCTGAACTCCACTGGGTCCTCCAGCCTTATTTTTAAATGATCCTGAAAACCAAGGTCTCTGAACAGCCTTCAACACTCAGAGCCTGGAATAAATTTAAAATTTCAGGGACCAAATGAGTGTTCAATTTGAAGGAAAGTCTTACTCTCCTTGTACCACGAGCAATTCCCAGGGCGTGCCATTCTCAGAGTTCACTGGAGAAATATGATGGAATTTCTAGTTTGCTTTAATTAGAAGAAAGTAAACAGTGCCCTCGGCATGTCGTCGTGTTTATATAGGAGACCAACCAGCTGATTTTCTCCTGGCAGGGTCCTGGAACCACTCGAATAAATCGCAGGGCATGATTGCTTTTTATGAATGAAATAACATTAGGATGAAGCCAGAGGATTTTCTTGGTTTTCATCCACTTCATTGGCTGTGACTCTAGGAGGACAAGTGACCAAGCACAGCTCATTCTAATTTTAAATTAAGCAATGATAATTTCCAAGACGAGATTATTTAGAGTCCTTCTTTTTTAAAGCACTGACTTCTTCGTTTGAAAACGGTTCACTTCGCAAGACTAAAGGGACAAAAAAATTTATTTCTAGCATACAATGCAAATAGACAGGAGAAAAGAATTAAAATAAGCCAGTCCCCAAAAAACAAAGGCAGAATGTTCTCTCTAAGCTTCCTAAACTGGCGAAGGGAGATCCTAAGGACTAGAATATCGCTTGAATTTTTATGAAGCTGGAAGGAAACTTGGAAGTTTCCTTCATGTTACAGATTAGACAACAGAGGCCTAATAAAGCCATTATTGAAGATATTAATTTTTTAAGTAGCTCTGATTCTACTGTACAAGTTTTACATCCGCGGAGCATGAATCATGGTTTGAAAAATTAGAATTTTTTAAATTTTTGTTGTTGTTTAAGTGGCTTGGGAATAAATAATACTACCGATATTTATGTATTTATTTCATGAATTATGGATGAGAATGTGGCAAAGAGTCATCCTATGCTGGCTGGAGTGAGGTGATATTGTAATGAACTACAATAAAAAGTTTGTTGCTCTATTAATACAAAAGGAAGCAATAGTAATTCTTGGTTACAAAGTCCCCCACACAGCTGCACGCTGTCAGCCGAGCTGCAGGAAAGGGATCTAATTCTGGAACGCTCTGGAGACTTTTTCTTCCAACTGATCAGCTTCCTATCAGTTGCAACCCCAAGGTGAATGCGGCTGTATTATGAGTCCCTGGGGGGAGCCCGTGCTTGGAATGCCCAAGTTCAGCCACTCGGGTTCGCTAAACACATGTGAACTAGAGACACGCTTGGGGTTTAGAAAGTCTCTCAGCCAACCCTCTGGCATCAAAGCGGAGTCATATCGAAGAGCCAGAGGTAGTTGTCTTTTCGGATGGTCCTGTGTCTAGTTAATGTTAGGACTTCCACAAGTCACAACCTTCCATATCTTCCTTTTAAATTTTTGTTTCTTTTAAAGATGAGGGATTTTCCTTATGTACAATGCTGTTGCAGCTCAAAATTCCATACGAGGGCCTACACTTTTTAATATAGTCACTCACTGCATGACCACATTCTCATGGACGAAGGACCCCAGGTATCACCGTGGTTCATAAAACTAGATTGCCTGTGGTGTCACAATTGTCTTACTTTAAACTCCCTCTGCAATGTTCACACATTGCCTGAAGTTGTATTTCTCAGAAACTGTCCCCATCTGAGTGACGTGTGACTGTTATTTGTATAGTTTGAGGTTTCTAATGGTCCTAGAGGAGAGACCAGATCGGGGCTAAAACAGCTGGGCCCACCAAAGTCACAGAGAGGAATGAAAGACATGCAGGTGAGCATCCCGCTAGGAGACCCCATGTAATACTCATGGTGCGGTTCACGCACTCGCCCAGGGGTCTCTCCCATACAGGCGTAACTGAGCTATGTCCTTTGGCCATTTCCAAACACAAGAGGGGCTTAAAGGATTCAGAACTCAAGTTTACCTAGAATAAGTGAGAAAAATAAGACAGTGGTGTGGCTTCCACAGAAGCCTACGTATAAAACGAAAGAGAAAGTCCTACTGACCTCACAAACATACACAAGTACCCATACACCTTATTTTAGCCCACATTATTCAAAATATATTTTGCCTTCTATATTTGCCTCCTTCAATTCCTTCACCTTTAAAAAATGATATCTCTGCTAATTTTACTGCAGAGTTCATTGTATTCAAGGCAAAGTACAAAACCCATTAGGATTAGACTTCATTCCTCTTGATCATCAAGCACATCACCCCCTACAGTATCGTGATAGCAAGATCTCAAAAGGGCAGTTTGCAAAGCTTTTCCTGAATCGCCCATCCCCTCAGACATCTTCAGATCTCTTGCCCGGGAGGAGAGGCTCCTAAGACATCTCTCCAGATTAATCAGTGTGGAAATACAGAATCAGACTACATTTTTAATCTTTGAGTCAAGTGATCAGGATAAATTGGGAAGAAAGTGAGTATCTGATATACCTAGAAGCATTTGTGTGTGGAAAAAAGTGTGGGCCTGCATCTCACACTATTACTGCTGTCCACTGTCCATCTCAGAGGTCACTCTATCATAATTGGGGGCTTGAATGTCTCCTGAAAGTCTGGATCTTCAGTTTGGCACTATTGAAAGGCGGTAGAAACTTTTAAAAACGGGCCTACGGAGAGGAAGTTAGGTCATTGGAGAAGTGCCCTTGAAAGAGGTATTGGGACCCCAACTTCCTCCTTTTTCTCTCTTTGCTTCCCCGCCTCTAGGTGGTGAGCATCTTGCTTCACAATGCACCTACCGCCATACCATGCCACAGGCCCCAAAGCAAAAGAGCCAATAGATTGAAACCTCCCAAACTGTAAGCCAAAATAAACCTTTTTGCTTCATAAACTGATTATCTCAGGTGTATGTTACAGTAATGGAAAACAGATACTTCATATATGAGGGTTTGATACCAGATTTTCCTGGGAATCTAAGCATTAGCTCCAATTCAACATGTTCGCCTAAACATGTTCATCTAAAACATCTAACCTCTAAACTTCTCCAACATCCCTCATCTGTCTCCAACATTGGTTCAATGTTTCAAGCCAAATAATACCCAGTAGATATCTTGACACCCCGACTCGACTCCATTTTTACATTCAATCAATGACCAACATTTTGTGTTTGTTTCTCTGAATAGCTATCATGTTTGTTCAACTCTATCTATTGACTACTTCATAATAGTTCAGACCATCATTTCCTTTCCTCCATGTTGTAGTGTTTTCCATTTCAGTCCCCTGTAAATAAGTGACCCGACATCCTACTTTGTCCAGACAAATAGCTTTGTACCTATCACTGTAACATAATTAGCCATTGTACCCCTTTTCATTTTCAAAAATTTCCCCATATGGATAATAAATTTTAGGATCACTACACATACAAGCAGAGTTTCATTTCAAAACTGCAAATCTAATTATGCCATTTCCTGTCTAAATCCCTTTAATGGTTTCTGCCGGTCCTTGGAAACAAAATCTAAAATCCTTGACCTGATTTTTAAACCCTGCAAAATCTGGGTTCTGTCTTATTTGCCAGGCTTATGTTGGGTACATCTTCTAGCTGCCTCACTTTCTAGGATCCTGCTGTCCCCCTATAATAATTCTAATCTCAGTTTATTGCCACTTCTGGGTTGTTTACCCTATACAGTTTAGACTCCGTATGTACAGACGATGCCCCCTTGGTTATCATTCATTCCTTATACACAGGGAATATCAGTCACTCAAATATTGCACTTCTACTAGAAAAGAGCACTTACCTTGTACACCAGCAAGAGCCCCAGCAACCTGATCCCATTTTATCAAAGCTGGCTGACAGAGGGTGCCTTTTACAGGCAGAAAGGTAGAAAGTTGCAAATGTAAATGAGCTCCAACATGAAGTAAAAATGAAGGCATCACAATGAATTTTCCCCATTATTATTTTATAGTCACATCATTATTTTGTCATCAGTAGGTAAAAATTAAGCCCAGTCTTCTGTCAGTTATTTCTAGGAAACGTTCACTTCCACAAGTACCCCACCACTCGGTCTTCCAGACTTAGAAGACATGACTTCAAGTTATACAAACTTAGTACAACTGTGAGAAAACACAACTAATGAAGAGAAACTCCTGCTGAAGTAGTTGTATATTCAAATGCATTTTAAGGTCAGATAGGAATTTTTCTTCTTTTCTTGGAGATCAAACAAACAAGATAGCATAGCGGCATTAAAAATGCTACTGCAAATTATATGTGCCATGAGCAATACCCCTTCCAACACATTCCATTATTACGGATGATTTTCACAAATGCATACTTTGAAAACACAGATAAAGGGATAGTTGTCTCTGACCTGATGAGATCACAATTGCTCTCCTCTTTTGGCAGACTTCACCTTGGATGGCTGGAGCGCTCTACCCTACCAATGAGCTAATACCCAAATCTCCTTGCCCAGTAGCTAATCAGGATCCTGAACCAAGAGAGTACTACATGGAAACCCAGATGTTTCCGGTTCCAAAAACAAATATGGTAGATAAGAGAACAAAAGCAAAACAAAAAAAGCAAGGTGAAGATTTTCTTTCTGCCAGCTTTTTCATGGCCCCTCAGAAGCTCAATCTTAAGAAATAACAGTACAGGATGTATAAATGTGGCTGTATAACCAATGTGATCCTACAATCTGTCCACGTGGGAATAGTAAGAATTCATACCCCATTTGAATCAAATGTATGATAGATGATATGTCAAGATCAATGTAATGTTTTGAGCAACTAATAAATTTCTGATGTTTAAAAAAATAAAATAACTTAAAAAAAAAGAAATAACAGTACAGGGATCCCTGTAGCACTTTCCTTTAACACTACTCCTCTACAAGTTTTGAATATCTTTCACACCCAATAATCTAGAATGCCCAGAAAGAAGACAGTGCACGGTAAGTAGCATTACCAACCAAAACTCATTGTAACCTTCCTCTTTAATATCTGTCCCATGGGAACCAATACACTAACAACCTAATTGTTCTTGGAGGCATTGTGACAAGAAAGAATCCTACATTAATAGGAATAACAATAGTGTTGACCGAAACCATGTGAAAAAAAAAATCTCTCTTCCTTTCAAACCCTAAAGCTTTTGAGTCACTGGGAAACTCATTTTTTTTTTTAAGATCTAATTCACATGCCATACTATTCACCAATTAGAGTATGCATTGCAGTGCTTTTAAGTATACTAACCAAATTGTACAGTTATCACTAATACCTAGTTCTGGAATATTCCTACCACCCCACAAAATCCCACTCTGCCAGTGAGCACATGTCCCCCTCCTCAGCCCCGTACAAACATTAATCCACTTTGTATCTCAGTGAATCAGCTTTTCTGGATATTTTGCATGGCTGCACTGATACACAACCGCCCTCCAGAGTTTGGCTTCTTTCATCCAGTGTAAGGTTTCCAAAGTGTAGCCATGTTGCATGACGTATCAATACAGCACTCTTCCAGTGACTAACCATGCTCCATTGTGTGGACTTACATTTGGTTTATTCATACATCCATTGCTAAGTGGTTGCCTTTATTCTTTCACCATCGTTGCTATTATGAATAATACTGCTATAAACATTCATGAACAAGTTTTCAGGCAAAAATATTTTCAGTCCTCTTGAGTCTACACCTAGGAGAGACGTTGTTGAGTCATATGGTAATTGTATGTCTAAGTGTTTGAGGGGTCACTCCTGTTTTCTGCAACAGCTGTATCATTCTGTGTTCCCGCCATCTGCATATAAATGGGTTCTGATTTCTCCATTATCCCCTTCAATATAATGTGATTTTCAGTTTTTAGATTTATTTATGCTCATCCTGGTGGGTTTAGGTACGATGTTATTGCGATTTCGATTTTCCTTTCCCTAACGACTAGCAGCATTCAACATTTTTATGTGCCATTCATATGCCTTCTTTATCAACATGTGTGTTCAAATTCTTTGTTCATTTTTATATATTTTAATTTGGGATTCTTATCTTCTTCCTCTTGAGTTTCGTTATCCTTTTATTTATATATACTGGATATTTGTCCTTTTTGTATACGTGCTTGCAAATATTTTCATCTGTTCCGTGGGTTGCCATTTCACTTTTTTGAAGATCTCCTTTAAAACACAAAATATTTAATTTTAATGAAGTCCAAATTATCAATTTGTTGTTGTCTTATAGTTTTGTGTCATATCTCAGAATTATGACTGCCAAATCAAAGGTCAAAAAGATTATGCTTATCTTTTCATCCAAGAGATTTATAGTTTAAATTTTCAAAATTAGATCTTTGATTCATATTGGGAGAATTTTTCTATATAGTATAAAGTAGGAGATTTCACTCTACTTTGTCTTATGTGCACATCCAGTTGATCCAGCAACACTTTGAAAAGACCACTCTTCCCCTAGTGAATTATTTTGCTACCTTTCTCAAAAATCAGCTGAATATAAATGTGAGGGATTATTCTTAGACTCTAAATTCTATTGCATTGATCTATATGTCTATCTTGATACTGGTGTCAGACTATCTTTATTGTAGCTTGCAATAAGCTTTGAAATTGGGAAGTTTAATTCCTGTAACTTTGTTCTTCTGTCTCAAGATTCTTTGGCACTTGGAGTCCCTTGTTTTCCCTATGAATTATAGGATTCACTTCTCAATTTTTGCAATGACAGATGGTGTTTTTATAATGCTTGCTTTTTGATCTACAGATCAATTTGAGGACTACTGGCATGTTACCATCTATGAACACAAGTTGTCTTTCTAAGCAATTAGGTATCAGCAAATTTCTTTCAAGATTTTTTAAATAGTTTTCCTTATGCATGTCTTGCTAAATTTATTTCTAATTATTTTTACTCTTTTGGAGACTATTATAAATGGATTTGTCCTCTTAATTTCATTTTAAATTATTCATTGCTATTAAATGGAAATCCAGTTGATCTTTGTATACCTGCAAAATTCTCAAACTCATTTGTTATCTCTAATAATTTTTGGTAAATATCTTAGAATTTTCTGTATAGATGATCAGCTCATTTGCAGACAGAAATAATTTTATTTATCCTTTCCAACATGGATGCCTTTTCTTTCTTGTTCTTGCTTATTTGCCCTCACTACTAAGCAGTGTGTTAATGGAAGAGGCAAGAGTGGACATCCTTGTCTTGTTCCCAATTGTGGGAGAAAGACTTTACTCATTAAGTAGAATGTTAACTGGGACTTTAAGATACCCTTTATCAGGCTGAGAAAATTTCTTACTTTTCCTATTTTGTGGAATTTTTTTTTATTTGTTTGTTCTGTTTTCAGAGAAAAAATGTTGGATTTTGTCAAGCTTTCTTTTCTTGTGATACCTTTGTATGGGTTTGGTAATAATAATGATGCTGCAAAGATAGCAAGAATTTGGCAATGTTCCCTTCTCTTCTAGGTATGCCCTCTCAAGTTTTATTTCACCACACTCCACAGGAGTCATTTTGTCCATACAGATGGGAGATCTTGTTTTCTATTTCATCTAACTTAGAGCTTGGTGCATACTGGGTATGAGGAGTGGTTGGCTGAACAAAGGATTGCAAGTCAATTCAGAAAGCATGGATGGAGACCTTGATAATTGCAGCCAATGTTCTGAGATGAGGCACAAGATGAGTTTAGAGTCCTGCTAATGAAAGTAAATATTTAAAATGAATAAATGACATGTATATGTAGCAGGCAAGTAGTGCTGATTACTGTAAAAAAATAATAAAATTTTATAGCAGAGAAATAGAGAGTTATTGGAGTTACAGCTTCTCTAGCCAGGGCAGTTAGAGCCAGTATCTGTGAGCTGAGAGGAGACAAATATATGATTTCAGGCAAGATTCATCCAGGCAGAGGGAGAAACAATTGCAAAGATTCAGAATTAAACCTGTTTCTGTGCCACATCCAACATGGTCTTTCTTCCTAGAATTAGAGAAAAGGAGATAATCCTTAGATGATGTATTTTGTTAATTGTTTTAATTTAAATTTTCTGCTCCTGAAAAAGAAGTTCTCAGATAACAGGTTATTGAAATAGGACGAAAATAACTTTGCTTCTGGAAAATTCTCTTAGTTCTCCTGGTGGGAGGTGCTGGAAAAACTATATAATTGAGAGTCCCTTTGGGATCATAAAATTAAAAAAGCAATTTAGCAATAGAATCATATTTATATGATCTTCATAGATTCATTTAGTTGCATTTTATTTTAAGGTTAATTTAGCTGAGGAAGCTCTTAGTTAAGCAGAAATATTTACCCACTTTCATTAATAATGTATGTTCTTATAAGTTTCTTTTATTTCCTATTTTCTTTTTCTCCCAAGTACACTCTAATTAAGATGTAGCTAATGTTAGGTATTGAAAAATGTAAAGCTATTGCTTGTACCGAAATTCCTCTAAAAGAGTGCAAAAGAGCATGCTTCTAACTGTTCTATATTAGGCCATAACTATTCAAAATTCTGACCCAAATAAGTCCTTCAGGGGTTCAAGCTCATTTCTGTTTCATAAAATGCAACTTCCTACTTCTAAGGAATAAAAGACTCTGAAAGTCAAGAGGACATGGCTCCAAAGGCATGCAACACATCAAATAGCTTTAACAAATCCTGCTTGATGAATTAAGTTTAACGGAATCAGAAGCATATGGATTACATTTCCCTTAAAATGCACATAGGTTTCATAGAGAAGAGGGAAAAAAAATAGCTGATCCAATGTGGTTCAGGATTTTGCAAAAATAAAGCTTTTGGAAAATAGTTCAAGATGGTTAATGAACCCCAAAGCAAGTCCTCTCTCTGCCTTTCTTACAGTAGGAGGAATGGGCTGGATTTCAATTCAGAGCTAGGGGATTTCTGTTGGGTTATGGACAACTCTACCACATAAATGGCATCTCCTAGGGATTGAGAAAGACAGAATATAAAGGGTCTAAAGAATGGGCAAGCTCAGACTTGTCTGAGAAGTACAGAACATGGTGGATGCCATTTTCAGAAGGTTCATGTTTCTTGGTCCTAAGGGCTGGCAGCTGGAGCCCTCTGATGCAGTCATTTTAAGTCACAGTGATGGAAAGCCATCCTACCCCACCCACCCACCCACCCCCACAGAAAAGGAAAAAGTATCAACATTTCTAACTGTCCAGTAAGGGCTTGTTAGAATTTGAAGTCATTTAGGAAATGAGGAGGTTGCATAAATTGCATTCCAGAGCTTAAATTACCATGTCATTCTTGGTGATACAATGAACCCTTTCACCTAGCATTGTGTCTTAGGAAATTACGATTCCCTGCATTGAATAGTCCTGTTAGAGAATAAGCTGCTGTTTGGGTTCCCAAACAGAGGGTCAGTCGCCAAACACTACTCAGAAGAGATCCGGAGTCTGTGAGTCAGCACTTCTGGCTGGGGTTGGAAGCAATCCTGACCCTTTAGGCCCAGGTCTCCTTAGGCACACTCATATGGGGGAGCTGCCAAAAACTGGGGGAAAAAAAAACTGTCTGCAGGTCAGTCCAGAGGACAGTGCCCACCTCTCCTGCTGCAGGCCAGAGTTTCCCTAACTGAGGTTCTTCTGCACATCAACCCTCCTTCTGATGTTTGTTTTGGAGGAAATGTCAGAGAGCATGCTCTTCTTTCTTTGACCTCTAAAATGCTTCTTTTAAGGTTATCATTCACTTTGCATTTCCAGGACCACAACTGTAATTTGGGAATCCTGATTCTCACCCATCACGTGCATGCACCTGGGTTTAGGCTCCAAGCACCAGGTCAATCATATCACCTTCCAATAACCTCTTCCTGCAGATATCCAGGCACATAATGACCTATCCATCAGATCCCTGTGGAAATGGACAAGAGATATTGAAATTGAGGTAAACCTTTGCATTTTCAATTGCAGAAGATGACCAGAACCAACCTACAGCGAATCGTCAAGTCAATGATGGTGTGGGCTGGTGCTGCAGCAGACTGAGCTCAGGTTACTCCCTGCCTGGCTGCTGTAGGACTTTTAGAGTATGACCAATATGATTCTGCAACCTGTTCAATCAGAAAAATGAGAAATTATACCCCATTTGATTCAAATGTATGAATTGTTCAAGATCATTGTACTGTCATGTGTAACTAATAAAAAAATTAAATTAAATTATTTTAAAAAAGAGACCAGTGGCAGAATATTCAGTGCTCCTTGTCTTCCTAGGCTGATTTAACCTTGGAGTCCACGCTTCTGACTTCCTGGTTTTCTACTTGGAAATCAGCCACTGGGACAATAGATAGCTTCTTGTATTTTTCAAGATTATGGAAAAAAAATCTTACAGTTTGCTAAAGTCACCTGCTCATCTCCGATCAACATTCAAGACTGGAGCTTTCCTAATTAACTAATCTTTGCTCCATTCGTCTCCATCCTGATCTATGATTCTTTTCCTGATCCCCACACCTTCAAGACCATGCCCTCCGTGACTTGGCATATGCTGTTCCTTCTGCCATTCACACTTTTCCTAGTGCTACTTGCCGTGTTTGGGCCCCATCTCTTCCCTCTGTGCAGAAAGCAGTTGGCAAGGCCAGCTTCCCTTGCTGGATATTTCTTTCCTGAATTTATTGCACCTAACATCTTATTGACAGATCAACTATTTATTATATCACTTATCCTGTTCTCAAGAACCCAAATTCCCTTAACACAAAGTTCTCTTGCTTTTTTTCCCCCTTGTTCTGTAAGTTTGTCATCAATACTCAATGGCAGAAAAACCCAGACTCAGACTGATGTGTGACTCCTTTTGACATCTCACAGACTAAGTAGATCATACTGAACCTGCAGAGATAATATGTAATTTACAAATATACAACACACACACTATAATACCTTCTTTCAATTAGCAAAACACCAGGAGTATGGTGGGTGAACATGTGGGTGGACATATTGTGTGTTATTGTCTATCTCCCTCCAACCAAAGCAGAAACATTTTAGGTACTGTGAATCAGTCTATTTCATTGACTTCTGCTTTCACAGCTTCTAGGATAGGAGTATGTTTCTCAAATGAATAAATGAAATCCATTCTTCCATGGGAGATCCTATTACACAATAAATTCTTTTACATCTTTGACCTTGCTACTCTGTACCCCTCCATCTCGCTGAGGAAACTAGGACCTGATCCTCCTGAGAGCGTCCAGATTGGCTTGTCAGGTGGGGGTAAGGCTTCTTTTGCCTTTGAAGTTCCTATCATTTGGCTCTTCTCTGCCCTACCTATGGCTATCCTCAATCAACCCCAGTCTCCCCTCCCCATTCATCAAGACCTTTGGCATAGGGCTTTTCCATCCTTCTATCCACCCCAGGTCTTGCCATCAGTCTAAGAGCACAAGGGTGATGCCCCTTACAGCCTGTGCTCTTGGTTCCTGAGAGCCCTCATCTTCCCTGTCTGTTTCTCTAGCTCCTCATTCTTATAACCCCAGATAACTCTCATTACATGAAGAGCCTTTTTGCCTCTCTGTCACAGCCTCCTAAACTTATAGCTCCTTTATTCAAGAGTCTCCTCTTTCCTGACTTCCCTTCCACAAAAGCACCAAGTCTTAGAACCCTGATAGACCCCCATCACCAAGCCCATTCCCCTTCATTGGATCCACCGTGCAGCTTGCTGTTCAACAGCTTAGGGACTTCTTTGCTGGTTCATTTTCCTCCATTGCTTTCATATCTTTCTGTGACAGCCACCCAGATAAATCCAAATAGGTCCCCTTTCTCCATGCTTGCAAAAATCAGCCATTTACAGACTGAAAACATCACGTAGCTCCTAACATCAAGGAAGACCTGATGTTGTCAAACTATGTTTTGAGTTTTTTTGTTCAGCTCTCATTCTCCATAGGAATTATTTGAAATCTTCTTAAACTCTTCAATATTTGAACCCTGTCACTTGTCCCAACATGCTACAGACCATGCTGCCTTCATATTTCACTCAGGTTACAGTCGGCACCCGGCAGCTCCTGACTTCCTCCCAGGTCTACAAATTAGCCCAAATGGAATTCTTCATCCCATCCCCAAGGAAGAGGGATCCTTCTATCTACATTTGAAACCCGCGCCCTTGCTTCTTCTCATGGGCTTGACATTCTTGACTGATTATTTCATTTCTCTTCCAGGTCATCAACCCACCTTCTACGTTGGCTTCTTTTTTAGTAGAATTTGAACAAGGGCAAGAGTTTCCCACCCAAGACAAAATAAACACCTTCACACCCACATCATCGGCTACCCACCTTTTATCTCTGCTCCCCTTCATTGATCTATGTCCTTAAAGAGTGCCACTTGTAGTCTCCCCCTCCCCACATGGGACCACTTCTTCCTCTTGGACCTCTCTCTCCTTGCAGACTGCAAGTATGTCACCTCCTTCCCTAGCTTGCCCCCTCCATCTCCTCTGTGGCTGTCTTTCTACATTTCTTTAGGATGCTGTACCTCAGGGCACCACTGTACCAAGGATGCATCTCTTGGCATCCACCAGTCATCTCAGGGTCACCTTGATGATTCCAAGATGCCCATTACTTTATATAGAGCTCATTACAGTGAACATTTTTTATCAATAGCAGATACTAAGTTAAGCAATCAGAGATGAAGAAAGCAATAGAGATGAAGAAAACACATTCTCTGCCTTCGAAATACTCAGAGTCTAGCAGAAGAGGCCAAAGCATATACATTCAAATTAATGCAGACATAATATTGTTATAGGATGACTTCCCAGTCATCTAAATTACAGGGTAATCATGCAGATTAACTGATCTTGTTGCCACATTTAAAGAATCAATTTACAGGATACTCTTTTATACAATTCCTAGGAAATAAAGTTCAAATAAAGAATTATTTCTAGCTTCAAAAGTTATTTTACTCAGAGCATATTGCAGTAATGAAAATATAATTTATTTTACATATGACACAAAGATCAACATATATTCTGAAATTAAACATATTTCACCGCTCTATTTTGTAATCAGAACCAAATAACTGGACAAATTTTAGAAACTAGTTGGATAGCAAACTAATTAATTAATCTATTTCCTAGATTATCAAGCTTATCTTGCAAATCTTTGCGACATATGTTTCAGCATAACATGTGCATACAATCATACCTAAGTTGGCCCATTTACAAATGACAGCATGTGCTAAAAATAGTATGGTTTTCACAAATTGTATTTCTGAGAAAACTTAAAAAAAAATAGACTTTTTTTTCCCGAAGAAGCCAAGTGAATGAAACACAGAATATAAAATATTTACAAACATAAGCACTAACAATGTTGGATTTTTATGATGGAATTCTTTTCCAATTCATTATTAGCTAGCTCTAAGCAAGCCATTGAACTGTCCAGTTTCATCATTTTTCCATATTTGAAAAGACATCTTTTCTGCTCATGGAATCCTCATTTTTTTGCACTCTGATAGCAAAGAGCTTATCAATTAGTCAGACATATTATGTCCTCTTGAAGCACAGAACCCCACAGCCCATAGGCAGCCTAGAAGAAGACAGTCCAATGGATGGTCACCTCTAATATGCAGTGTGGGAGCTTTAAAGAAAGGTCTTGTCTCAATATATTTCCTCCCCACACACTTTCGAGCCTGCCACAATACATAGCAAGTTAAGTACATACGTGTCTTTTGTCCAAAAATAAATCTTAGGCTTTCTGAGTTCCACATTAAAGATGGCGTGAATGCTAATATAGGAAAAAGAGAATGATGGTTTTTCCCTCTCAAGAATAAATCAAAGTAATAATAATCATAAACATTAGTACTTATGGTGCCAAATAGAGAAAAAAAAAACACAGAGAAAGAAGTTTTGATGTAGAGCAACACAGAAATGTCTATATGTTAATGGATATCCACACATAGACAAATAGCACACACATATAAATACATTCTGTAGGTTAGGATTCTTAGGGCACCAGGAGACCAACTAGCCCAGAGTCATACCACACTATACAGTTAACCATGTATTGTGGTGCTAGTATTTAAACCTAGGAATCCTGGTTTCAGAATTCACTCTAAAATCACTTCTTCAGGACTGTCCATGTTCCTTGAATATTTTAAAGAATATAATATCCCCTAGGTTTTATGTTCAGAATTTTTTTTATCAAATATCAGGGCAAACCAAACTAGTAGAAATCCACCTGTCAGTATCAGGTAATGTGTTTCTATTATCAGTTTGGTTGTGCTTGTTTATTTATTTACTATGATGATGATGATGGGGTGTGTGTGTGTGTGTGTGTGTGTGTGTGTGATTGACAGTAATGGGTTTTGTATGGATCAAAAGAACTTTACAGCGGGTCTCACCTGCCTAGGTCTTTTTATAATACAGGGAGGATCCCTAGTAATATGATCTTGTGTCAGATCTTTTAATGAATTTGAAAAATCAATATAACAGAAAATTGTTAAGGTTTCTCTGTCTTTCCACCCTGACTTCTCATGTTAGTTGATGTTTGAGTGGCCATAGGCATTTTTGTAATGCAAGTGAGACGTTATAATCAAAATACAATTAACCTGCTAGTGGGGCACATACACAGATGATTCACAGACACATCCATGTATGATTAAATGACTGTTGGGCTTCCCTGTACAGGAATGTGTTCCAGGAAAACTCCTATAGCCCACTCTGCTTCTTACACAATGTGGTCCCACAAAGATCAAGGGCAGAGATTCAAGAAGAGCAGAGCCAGAAGAAAGGCGGTGTAAAGGACTTCCAAATTACTTCACTCATATGTGAGAGAAAACTGGATGGAAATTTGCTTGATGTAACATCAAGCCCGAAAGTGTACGTGCATCGTTAACAATTAGCTAAGTACCGAAATAAACTGTTCCAAATAATCAGTAAAACAATGTAAAAGTTTGTCTTCTAGGTGGAATGTAGTATATACTGGCAGATTCTTGCTCCAGCTGTGACAATCAGGGAGAAAAAAGGGTAGATTAAAAATTATACTTTTTAAAGGCATCAGGAAATGAGGGAAGCAACAAAGGCTAGATGAGCTAAAATTCCAAACAGAGAAGAGCTGGCAACCAGCGGCTGTTTCTTCTGTGAGGGCACTTGACGGTCTGGCAAAGACTGAGGACCAGGCGTAGGTGGGGCGGCTCCTCAGCAGAAGACTCACAGTATGTGTTAGTCAGCTTTTCATTACTCAGGCTAATACCTGAGAAAAATGACTCAGAGAAGGAAGATGTATTCTGGTTCATGGTTTCAGAGGTCTCAGTCCATGGTCAGTGGACTCCATTGCTTTGAGCCTAGGGTGAGACAGAACATCATGGCGGAAGGGAGTATCAGAGGAAAGCTACTCAGCTCATGGCAAACCCCAAAGCCGAGAGGAGAGGAAGGGTCCAGGGACAAGTACCATTCCAGGGCACTCTCCTAGTGACCCACTTCCTCCAACTGGGCCCCAAACCCTACAGTTTCCATCACACTGATTATCAATCCACTGATGACCCCAGAGCTCTCAGGATCCCTTTTCAAAAGCTTCACCCCTGAGCACTTCTGTATTGGGGACCAAACCTTCAACACAATGACCCTTGGGGCGACACTACATATCCAAACCATAACGTGGGGCTTGTGAAGTTCACACAAAGTAACATGAGAGATGAAGCCCAAACACTTGACCCTATAGGACATTTTTTGAGTGTTAAGACAGTACAGGAAGTGAGGTTTTTACCTGTTTGAGTTGCTTTGGAGACAAAGTTCTTCAATGAGCACAAAGTATTTGTCAGGTTTTGAACTTTTTTTGTGCTGGGAGATTATACAGCTTAATTTAAAGCATCTGAAAGGAATAGATTTTAGTGGAGAAGAAGCAAAGTTTCATTTAACTATTTCCCTCAAAAATTTGGTAGGGTTAGAGTCAAAAAGGAAGGGTAAGGCTAAAAGGGAAAGTGAAATTTCAGATTCCTGGCACTTAGGATAAAAGTCCAGTATCTATTAAGTTCATCACTGATCTCTTCCTCAAATGTTTATCAGGTGTTAAAGCTTCATATGGCTGCAAACTACACAGCTATGCTCAAACTAATTGAAGTGGAATGCTTCAGGGCTAAGGAGAGAGATATGCACCAAGATTTCAGGCAAAGATCAGTGACATAAGGGAGTGGGTGAATCTAGCTAAAATTACAGGCCAACACTGACCAAGCCCAATTTCTGATTAAATTGAGATGACCTCTTCTTATTTTTAAATTTTCTGCCTAACTAAAGAAGGAGGGATAGTATTATCTATAGTTAATTTGTTTTGTTTTGTTTTAAAGTTTAGCATAAAAAATTCAAAAGGGAAAGAAACAGATACCTTATCTAATAACTGTTGAGGGCCACAGCCGAGTTGGGAAGACGCATGGCATTTTTGCCAGAAGTAGTGGTTGAGAGGTGACGCCAGCGAGCCATTAAGATGACGACTTTTGAGTTCTCCGGAGTTCCCGTTGAGTTCCGATTGAGCTCTCGCGGGGATTCCTGAAGAGTTCCCGTTGGTGAAGTTCTGGGTGTGGGAGTTCCAGTTGGTGTGTGGTGTGTTGCTGGAGGAGCCACATGGGTGGCGTTCAGGAGAGTTCCCGGGGAATGGGCTGGTGGAGTTTGGAAATAAAGTTTGTTCCTGCTTGAGTGGCTCGTGATTTGTGCCCAGCCAGACTGCAGCATTTCAAATAACCAAAAGAAAAATTAAGCAAGAGAAGATCCCCCACATTACCCAAACACTACAATTTGTAGATAAGAAAATTAAAATATAATTACAAATATATTAAAATAGAGGGAAATGGTCAAACTAAATGAGTGGGTAGAAAGAGAATATAAAAAGTGATTTAAATCCATAAAAGAATCAGAGGTACATTCTATAAGTGAAGAATGCAATATCTGAAATGACTAAAATACAAGATGAAGAAAGAAATATCACAGTGGACACATCTGAAATACAGAAGATATTAGAAACTATTTTGAAAATTTATACTCTAATAAAATAGAAAATGTAGAAGACACTGACAAATTTCTAGAGACATATGACCTACATAAACTGAATGAGGAGGTCATACATGATTTAAATAGATCAATTTCAAGTAATAAAATAGAAAATGCCATCAAAATACTACCAACCAAGAAAATCCCAGGACCAGATGGATTCTCAGCTGAGTTCTACAAGACTTTCAAAGAAGAATTAACACCAATACTCCTCAAAGTATTCCATGAAACTGAAAAGGAGGGAAACCTTCCAAACTCATTCTATGAGGCTAATATCATCCTGATATCAAAACCAGACAAAGACACATCAAGGGAAGAAAACTTCAGACCAACATCCCTGATGAACATAGATGCAAAAATTCTCAATAAAATTCTGGCAAATCGCATACAAAAACATATTAAAAAGATAGTGCACCATGATCAAGTGGGATTCATCCCAGGGATGCAGGGTGGGTTCAACATACAGAAATCAATATACATAATTCTTCATATTAATAGACTTAAAAACAGGGATCATATGATTATCTCAATAGATGCAGAAAAAGCACTTAACAAAATACAACACACCTTAATGTTCAAAACACTAGAAAACCTAGGGATAGTAGGAACATACCTCAACATTGTAAAAGCTATATATGCTAAACCCAAGGCCAGCATCATTCTAAATGGAGAAAAATTGGAAACATTCCTGCTAAAAATTGGAACAAGACAAGGATGTCCTCTTTCACCACTTCTATTCAACATCATCCTTAAAACTCTAGCCAGAGCAATTAGACAAAAGAAAGAAACTAAAGGGATACAAATAGGTAAAGAAGAACTCAAACTATCACTATTTGCTGGTGACAGGACTAGATCTAGAAGATCCAAAAAATTTCACCAGAAAACTTCTAGAACTAATAAATAAATTCAGCAAAGTAGCAGGATATAAAATCAACACCCATAAATCAAACACATTCCTGTATCAGCGATGAATCCACTGAAAGAGAAATTAGGAAAACTACTCCATTCACAATAGCCTCAAAAAAAATAATAAAATAAAATACCTGGGAATCAATCTAACAAAAGAGGTGAAAGACCTCTACAATGAAAATTACAGAACACTAAAGAAAGAAATTGAAGAAAACCTCAGAAGATGGAAATATCTACCATGTTCCTGGATAAGCAGAATTAATATTGTCAAAATGGCCGTACTACCAAAAGTGTTATACAGATTTTATGCAATTCCTATTAAAATCGCAATGACATTCTTCATAGAAATAGAAAAAGCAATCATGAAATTTATTTGTAAGAATAAGAAACCCAGAATAGCTAAAGCAATCCTTAGCAAGAAAAGTGAAGAAGGAGGCATCACAATACCAGACCTTAAACTATCCTACAGAGCTATAGTAACAAAAATGGCATGGTATTGGCCCCAAAATAGACTTATAGATTAATTATACAGAATAGAGGTCACAGAGACAAACCCACATATATATGGTTATGGGTGCCAAAAGAATTCACTGGAAAAAAAGATAGCCTATTCAACAAATATACTGGCAAAACTGGAAATCCATATGTAGCAAACTGATATTAAATCTCTCTCTCTCACCCTGCATAAAAATTAACTCAAAGTGGATCAAAGACTTAGGCACTAGAACAGAGATCCTGCACCTAATAGAAGAAAAATAATCCCAAGTCTTCCCCAGGTCGGCCTAGAATCTGACTTCCTTAACAAGACTCCTAAAGCGTAAAAAGTAAAGAATTAATAATGGGGTGAATTCAAATTATAAAGCTTTTTCTCAGCAAAGGAAACAACTAATAAGGTGAGCAGAGAGCCTACAGATTGGGAGAAAGTCTTCACCACATGCACCTCCGATAAAGCATTAATCTCTAGGATATATAAAGAACTCAAAAACTTAACACCCCAAAACAAATAACCCAATCAATAAATGGGCTAAGAAACTGAACAGAATCTTCACAGAGGAAGAAATACAATTGATCAACAAATACATAAAAAAGTGTTCAAGAACTCTTACAATTAGAGAAATGCAAATCAAAACTACTCTAAAATTTCATCTCACTCCTGTCAGAATAGCAGTCATCAAGAATACAGGCAACAACAAATGTTGGTGAGGATGTGGTGAAAAAGGTCCACTCATACATTGCTGGTGGGACTGCAAACTGGTGCAACCACTATGGAAAGCAGTATGGAGATTGCTCAGAAAATTAGGAATGGAATCACCATTTGACCTAGCTATCCCACACTCTGGTTTTACCCAAAGGACTTAAAATCAGCATACTACAGTGATGCAGCCACATCAATGTTTATAGCAGCTCAATTCACAATAGCTAAACTATGGAATCAACCTAGGTGTTCCTCAATAGATGAAAGGATAAAGAAAATGTGGTATATATGCTTTTTCCTCAGCTTTAAAGAAGACTAAAATCATGACATTTGCCAGTAAATGGTTGGAGTTGGAGAATATCATGCTAAGCGAAATAAGCCAATCCCCCAAAACCAAAGGCTGAATGTTTTCTCTGATATGCAGATGCTAATTCACAATAAGGTGGGGGGCACCAGAGAAGAATAGCTTTACCTTAGATTAGGTAGAGAGAAGTGATGAGAGGGGAGGGGAGGGGATGTGGGGATAGGAAAGATAGTAGAATGAAATAGACATTATTCCTGTATGTATATATATGACTATGTATATATGTGACTGTGTATATATATATATATATATATATATATATATATATAT